>NW_026706108.1:0-286758 GCF_029867415.1 Vicia villosa
AAAAGAAAAACCGACATACTCCACTTGGAAATGGGTATGCTCACACCGCTCAGTCTGCTGAAGTAGAAGAAGATCGTCTGAGTGTTGCAAAGACAGTGGTTGGTAAATCAAGACCTACCACAGGCCAGCTTAAGCCTAAGGTTCCAGATTACTTAGTGCACAATGGGGTTCGCCACTACTGGACAGCTGTTGAAGTTTCAACTGTTGTTTGCACTCCTAAGTAGGAACTTTCACCGTTATTTTGTCCTCTCACCATAGCCCAGGGTGAAGAGATGTTTCATAGGGCTTTGCATTTTACTATTTCTTAGGAAAATGTCCCTCTTTGCTTCGCCCAAAGCAATAGAGTTTTGTTTTATAGGGTCTTTGTTTCAAAAAATGACTGTCCATAAATAAAAATGTCATTCTGTTCCTTCGTTTAGTTTTCCCTTTTCTTTTTTCGGAAATTGGTAATCCTAAAAAACACCCTAAAAAACATCAAAAATATCATTAACTGCATACACCGAGTCTTCCCTCGTTGTCTAAAATAAAACTTATCACACATATGCAGATTAATCATAAAATACCCCGTTGAAACGTGCGACCATATGACTTCTCCAAGCTTTGAGTTTCCTGTATTCGAGGCAAAGGAAGAAGAAGACGAAGAAATATCAAAGGAAATTTCACGATTACTTCAACAAAAGGAAGAGGCCATTCAGCCATACAATGAGCCTCTAGAGATCATTAACCTTGGTTCCGATGGAAACAGAAAAGAGGTTAAGATTGGAGCTTCGCTCAGTTCAGAGATCAGAGAGAGTTTGATACAGCTGCTCAGAGAATTCTCAGATGTCTTCGCTTGGTCTTATCAAGATATGCCAGGGTTGGATACCAGTATAGTGGAGCATCACTTGCCATTAAAAGCAGAATGCCCTCCGGTCAAGCAAAAATTAAGAAGAACTCATCCGGAGATGGCCATGAAAATCAAAGAGGAAGTTCAAAAGCAGATCAACGCAGGTTTCCTCGTCACTTCAGAATACCCTCAGTGGTTAGCTAACATTGTTCCCGTTCCTAAGAAAGACGGAAAAGTCCGCATGTGCGTCGACTACAGAGATTTGAACAAAGCTAGCCCTAAGGATGATTTTCCTTTACCACATATTGATATGTTGATAGACAGTACAGCAAAATCCAAAGTTTTCTCATTCATGGACGGATTTTCAGGATACAACCAAATCAAAATGGCACCTGAAGACATGGAAAAAACAACTTTCATCACCCCCTGGGGCACGTTCTGCTATCGAGTTATGCCTTTTGGACTGAAGAACGCAGGGGCAACTTATCAAAGGGCCATGACTACGCTTTTCCACGACATGATGCATAAAGAAGTGGAAGTTTATGTGGACGACATGATTGCCAAATCAGAAAATGAAGAAGATCACATACAGAATCTGACAAAGTTATTTCAACGCTTACGGAAGTTTCAGCTTCGCCTGAACCCCAACAAGTGCACCTTTGGTGTCTATTCAGGAAAACTCCTTGGTTTCATTGTCAGCAAACGAGGAATTGAAGTAGATCCAGACAAAGTCAAGGCAATTCAAGAAATGCCTTCACCCAGAACCGAGAAACAAGTTAGAGGATTTCTTGGACGTCTGAATTACATCTCGAGATTCATATATCTCATGACTGCAACTTGCGCTCCTATTTTCAAACTTCTACGGAAAAATCAAAGTTGCGTATGGACAGACGATTGTCAGAAAGCGTTCGACAGCATTAAGGAATATATGCTCGAACCACCCATCTTGTCTCCTCCAGTGGAAGGAAGACCTTTGATAATGTACTTAACCGTCTTAGAAGATTCCATGGGTTGTGTCCTTGGACAGCAAGACGAGACAAAGAGAAAAGAGCATGCCATTTACTACCTGAGCAAGAAATTCACTGACTGTGAATCCCGCTACTCCATGCTCGAGAAGACGTGTTGTGCTTTGGCCTGGGCTGCCAAGCGTCTCCGCCAGTACATGATTCGACATACTACTTGTTTGATCTCTCATATGGATCCAATCAAGTACATCTTTGAGAAGCCTGCCTTAACCGGGAGAATTGCCCGTTGGCAGATGTTGTTATCAGAATATGACATTGAGTATCACGCACAGAAAGCCGTGAAAGGAAGCATTCTAGCTGAGCGCCTGGCTCACCACCCACTCAATGGTCATGAATCAACCAGTTTCGACTTTCCGGACGAGGACGTCATGTACCTCAAGATGAAAGATTACGACGAGCCACTACCAGACGAAGGACCTGAGATAGGATCCCAGTGGGGCTTAATCTTTGACGGAGCTGTCAATGCTTATGGACGAGGAATTGGGGCAATCATTGTTACACCTCAGGGTACCCATATTCCATTTACTGCCAGATTAACTTTCAAATGCACAAACAATGAGGCCGAATATGAAGCTTGCATCATGGGTCTCGAAGAAGCCATGGATCTAAGAATCAAACACTTGGATGTATATGGAGATTCTGCTTTGGTCATCAATCAAATCAAAGGAGAATGGGAAACACGCCAACCAGGGCTAATTCCTTACAAAGACTACGCGAGAAGATTATTACCATTCTTCGACAGGGTAGATTTTCATCACATTCCTCGTGAAGAAAATAACTTGGCTGATGCGTTAGCCACACTCTCTTCCATGATTAGGATAAATCATTGGAATGACATTCCTCGGATCGATGTTATGCGCCTGGATAGGCCCGCTCATGTGTTCACAATAGAAGCAATCATCGATGACAAACCGTGGTATCACGACATCAAGAACTTTCTTCAAAAGCAAGAGTACCCTCTTGGGGCATCAAAGAAAGATAGAAAGACTTTGAGAAAGTTAGCTTGTAGATTCTTCCTGAATGAAGATGTTCTGTACAACAGAAACTTCGACATGGTTCTGCTCAGATGCGTTGACAGAAAAGAAGCAGAAATACTCATGAGAGAAATACATGAAGGTTCCTTTGGTACTCACACCAATGGACATACCACGACAAGGAAAATACTGAGAGCAGGATATTATTGGCTGACGATGGAGTCAGATTGCTACCAGTACGCAAAGAGGTGTCACAAATGCCAGATCTACGCCGATAGAATTCATGTGCCACCATCTCTTCTCAACATACTCTCTTCCCCTTGGCCTTTCTCCATGTGGGGAATCGACATGATTGGAATGATCGAACCAAAAGCGTCCAACGGACATCGCTTCATCTTGGTAGCCATGGACTATTTCACCAAATGGGTTGAAGCAGCTTCATATGCAAACGTTACAAGACAAGTTGTCGTCAGGTTTATCAAGAATCACATCATCTGTCGCTACGGCATTCCTAGCAAGATAATCACTGACAATGGGTCAAATTTGAATAACAAAATGATGAAGGAGCTTTGTGAAGAATTCAAGATCGAACATCACAACTCATCTCCTTACAGACCAAAGATGAATGGAGCTGTAGAAGCAGCTAACAAAAACATCAAGAAAATCATTCAGAAGATGGTCATCACTTACAGGGATTGGCATGAAATGCTCCCGTATGCTCTTCATGGTTACCGTACATCAGTACGTACTTCGACTGGAGCAACTCCTTTCTCCCTTGTATATGGCATGGAGGCAGTCCTACCAATAGAGGTTGAGATTCCATCAATGAGAGTTTTGTTGGAGGCAAAATTAACAGAAGCCGAGTGGTGTCAAAGCAGATTCGATGAATTGAACTTAATCGAAGAAAAGCGCATGACAGCTTTATGCCACGGACAGCTATATCAACAAAGAATGAAGAAAGCTTTCGACAAAAAGGTTCGACCTCGCACAATCAAAGAAGGCGACCTTGTACTCAAAAAGATTCAATCTTTTCTCACAGATTCGAGAGGGAAATGGACTCCCAATTATGACGGCCCCTACGTGGTCAAGAGAGCTTTCTCAGGAGGAGCCTTAATACTCACGACTATGGATGGAGAAGAATTCACCCGTCCTGTGAACGTCGACGCAGTCAAGAAATACTTCGCCTAAATAATTAAAAGAACAGCTCGCTAAGTTGAAAACTCGCAAAGAGCGGCTTAGGCAAAAAAGAGCGTCTCGGTGAATCGAAAACCCGAAAGGGCGATTCAGGCAAAAGTTAGAGACATAAAAAATAAATAATCAATCCCGGTAGACTTAAAACCCGAAAGGGGTAGTTTACGCAAAAGTTAGGGATATATGGCAAGTAACTGTGTTCAGGACACACTTGATCATTCAAAATCCATAGCGGAGTATTCATCAGCAGTAGGTCATCTTCTACGAAGCACGAATACAGCGCGACTTGGAGTGGAAGGGAAAGATAACGGTCGTCACGTTTCATCGTAGCCCTTTTCCCGAAAATTACCAATTTCCAACTTTTGTAAATACTCCGTGGAATCAAGCATTTGGCTGATTACCATTCCATATATAATAATTTGAGCCTTGTGCTTTTCCTTTGCAATCTAGTCTTATTCAGTTTCTTGAAATGCATTTTAAATTTAAACAGTCATTTTCTTGAAACAAATGTTTTCATAAAATAAAAATGAATTTACTTGCAAAAATAAAGGTGAAATTTCTTTCTAAGGTTTACAAACAATAGGAAGAATGCAAACAGTTGCTCCGAGAACGGTTGAGACTCCGGGAACCTATATTTCCCCATGAGGTCGCTTTGCGAACATCTCCCGATGACGGATCTTCACTTCAATTCATACTACTTACTTCGGACAGCGGACAACTGATAACCAGATATTCCCAAGAGAGTTCGAACTACAAGAAGAGGACATCTTCTGATCCACAAGAATTTCAGTCGTATCATAGGATTTTACATCCGCGACAATTCTATTCACATTCACTTTACATTTTATCATTGTCATAATATTCATGCATACATTACATCATAATTGCATAGCCGAATCAGGCTTTGATCATGTGAATGCCCGAGTCATTGAGGCATGAACTCAAGTTTCCCCTGCAAGTTCCGGAGAAACTTTTTCCTTCGAGACAACAGTTCATACACAAGGATCTCACCAAGCAAGTCAATAGATGGTAGTCTCCCTCAAAGAGATAGTTTGTTCACTTTTGGAAATCCTCAGCCGAGATTCTCTTGCAAAGCGACATTCGACAGTCTTTTTCAGATAAGATAGTCTGCTTCACATTTTGGAATTCCCTACAGGTTTGGTATTTCCCCAGCAGGGTCAAGAGGTGCCACTTCTTGTCAAAGAAAATAATTCAGAATCTCCCAGCAGATCGACAAATAATTCCCCAGCGGAATCAGTGAATGGTAGTCTTCATCCAGAAGATAGTTCATGATCCCTAGCGGAGTCAACAAATGGTAGTCTTTCCCCAAGGAAAGACAGTTTGTCTGTTAAATACTCAAGAGATCGACAAATGGCAGTTTCTTCAAACAGTTTGTCTGTTTCAGGGATGTTTAGTTCCCCACAGAGTCGATAAATGGTAGTTTTCCCCTTAGGAAAACAGTTTGTTGATTCACCAGGCACCAGTCGACGAATGGCAGTTTTCACCCCGAAAACAGTTCGTCCGCCTTCAAACAAAGTCATTAGCCCCTCAAAAGAGCGCGGGCCCATATGACAATCTTTCAAAGATGCCAAGTCAAAAGGGAAGATGGTGAAGTTTCTTTATTACCGTCAAATGGTATCTCATCTCCAAGTGCTGATGAGAAGTTTGATGAGGAAACAACCTTGAAGTTTCTTTATTTACCATCAAATGGTATCTTACCTCCAAGTGCTGGTAAGAAGTTTGATGAGGAAACAAATCTTTGAAGTTTCTTTATTACCATCAAATGGTATCTTACCTCCAAGTGCTGGTAAGAAGTTTGATGAGGAAACAAACCTTGAAGTTTCTTTATTACCGTCAAATGGTATCTTACCTCCAAGTGCTGGTAAGAAGTTTGATGAGGAAACAAACCTTGAAGTTTCTTTATTACCGTCAAATGGTATCTTACCTCCAAGTGCTGGTAAGAAGTTTGATGAGGAAACAAACCTTTGAAGTTTCTTTATTTACCATCATCAAATGGTATCTTACCTCCAAGTGCTGGTAAGAAGTTTGATGAGGAAACAAACCTTTGAAGTTTCTTTATTTACCATCAAATGGTATCTTACCTCCAAGTGCTGGTAAGAAGTTTGATGAGGAAACAAACCGTTGGAAATTTTCTCTTTATCTGAGATATTGTCCAAACGCAACTAAGACTAGTTTCGAGATATGGACATCCGAAACAAGGGGAGGTTGTTTACCTTTTTCTAAGTATCAACACTTAGTTAAAAAAGATGGATTGCGCATCCTACATGGCCATCCATTCACCAGAACCCACATCAAGACTTTCTACAGGAGTTTGTCTCCTCATCCCCCGCCAAGTGCGACAACGGGATCAGATTATGCAAAGATTTTATCATCTCAGGAGCGCCCAAAATTCGGGCATTCTTTGATATTTAAGTCTCTTTTATGCAGGAGAGATCGAGATCTCAATCTCTCTCCCTCCAAATAAAAGAAACTTAAATAGGGGCATCTGTCATACCCTAATTTTTGCCCCCCCCCCTGAGATGACATATCTTCAGGATTTTTTCATCAAGTCGAGGCAAGTATCCAGAACAGCATAACATTCAATCAAGGGTGTTCAAAGACAAGAAAACTCAGGCAAAGGATCAATCAATAGAGGGATTAGTCTCTAATACAATCATAAGACTCAAAAGCCTCATTATTACACCTATGATTGATTAAGACACCCAGTCATCTAAGTACAGGATTACTCAGATCAACAGACTAGGGTTTGGAGCCTATCAAGGACTAAAATCAGGGATCACCTTTGGGAAACCCTAAAAAGCCCTAAGGTACCATTCAAAGACATCAATCATCTTCAAACAACTCATATGACAAGATCCACTGGACATTACACCTCAGTTCAAAGTCTACAGTCATCATTGTCCTCTGGTCGACAATTAGGGTTTTTGACCTAATTCACCAAGATAGTTGACTTTTAATCAGGGCATGGATCCAAAACTCAAGACATGATTCAAGAATCTCTACTACCTCAATATAATCCATTTACATCATTCATTTGAGGAAAAGATCTTATTTCTACACAAAAGCACAAAAAATTCACTTTGTCAGGAAAAGTCAACTGTGTGGGATCATCATTGACTTTTAAGGTTTTTGGTCAAAAAATGACTTTCAAAGATCAATATCATCAATATATGGATGTCAAAGTCATTTGACCAAAGAAATTCAAAGAAATTCATCAAGGAGCAAAAAGTCGGGAATTAGGGTTTTTGAAGGCATGGTGAGAACTCAAAATTTCACCTACACAACTCAAAAAACTTCCAACATGAAAGTTGTAGATCTTGCAAAATAAAACAACATCTTACAAAGGAACTTTTTTCAAAAGATCAACCATTTATGAAGTTTTGGAAATTTTGAAGTTTAGGTCATAAACACTTAGAAATTTTTCTGTGTTTTAACCTAGTTTTCATCCAACTTTGGGCTCATTTTTCACAAATTTCCCAAATGATTCTGAAGAAGACATAAACTAATGATTTGAAGTAGATGTTTAGGGCTTTCCAAATTGTGTTCAACCTTCTCCAAATTCAATTTGAGCTGGGAGTTATGCTTGTTCAAAGTTGGCCTCATGAAGTAAAATTATAGGTCATGTGCAAATTGGAACTTTGCAATTTTGTGCATTTTGCTTCACTAATGGATGCTACACGACCCATAACACATCTGAAAACATGCCATGCATTCATTTTCACCATGCCATGATAATTGAAGAAGATTCCTAAAACAAGAACATGTGATTATGTAATGATTACTTTTGTGAATTTATGGCAAATTGATGAATCACCCAAGGAATCTTCTCATCAACCAATTGGAGCTCACTTTGCATCTGAATTGTCCCCTAAGATCAGATAGAATCAATGGATAGGGGAGGTGGCTCGAAAATGCAATGATCACACTTGGATATTCTTTGAAATTTCTTCATGGCTAAGAAACCAAACTTGCTTCACTAAGCAAGCTCACTCTCTCACTCAGTACTGAGACATTTGCCTATAAATAGGAGAGCATAATTCAGTAGAAAAACACACCAAAGCAACCATATTCCTTGCTTTCTCTTTCTCTTCTCATGTTCATTGTTTTTCAAAGTTCTTTGGCAAGAAGAATCGATTTCTTCAAACCAGAGCTCATCTTTGGGAAGTGAACATTCTAACATCTCAAGGGAGGTCATTTGAGGTGATCCAAGCACCTGGATCACTTCTGTAAGTGGAGGAACACCATTGTTGCTCTCACTTTGGAGCATTTGCAGTTGGAGGTCCATGGAGTAATTCAGGAGGTTCTGAGCCAAGCCAATCATCCAGGCACACTCCTCAGGTCATAGTGAAGCTAACCAGATGGCTGCAGCTCATCTGTAACTCCAAATTCAACAACCTCCATGTTCACTTGAAGCTGAAATCGAGGGAGGTCCATAGAGCAATTCAGGAGGATTCAAGCTCCAATAAGCATTCAGTTGGCATCATTGAGTCTCAGGGAAGCTATTGAGATCATTCATTCAAGCCCAGGTGCTCTCAATCATCCTCACGACCTCCATTTTCAGAGGTAAGTTTCTGAACTTCACCTCTTTAATTTAAGCACTCACTGAGTTAAAGCTCGATTCTATCTTGTTTAGCATCATCAGAGGATTGAAAACCCTCTATCATCTTGCATTTATTCATCTTGTTTGTCATTTAATTTCAAATTTAGGGTTTATATGTTCTTAGAGTTTTCTGAGAAATTAGGTAGCTGTAGTTCATATAAATAAATGTTAGTTACATATCTGGATTCGTGAGGAAATTTAGAACAAGATTGATGTTTACATCATGTCATTTAGTTGAGAAACCAGAGAGTTAGGATTTTGAAAATCTTTGAGCTCGAGGAAGAAGATGACTATGGCCATGGCGCACAAAATTTGAATCTGGGGCCAAAGTTTATTTTATTTTGAATTGTATGCGTTCCTTAAACGACTGAACAAACTTGCCCTAGTGGCCTCCCATACGCCCTTAGTCTCATCATGCCTCAAGTCTGGGGTTCGAATCCCCCTCGCCCCAGACTTTTTGATTCTTTTATTTTTCAATGATTTACTAGTTGTTTTGAAACATAACCAAATGAATGCAAGTTACTATCACCACACGCGCGTTGGCTCAGTGGTGTTTGTTTTGAGTGTGTGACCTAGAGGGCGTGGGTTCAAACCCTCCAAGGGCCAAAACTATTTTTTTAACACACAATTTCTTTCATTTTCTCACAAACTTCACATATTTATTTAACCTATCAAATTAATTTATTTTCACTTCATTTTTCACACACTTATCATTTAATATACCTATTTTGTGAATAATAAAAAAAAATCATAAAAATATTATTTATTTCATATATTTTTATTAGGTTTAAAATAGTATATTTTAAGTGTTTTCTAAAATACTTTAAATACATATATTCACTTTGTTTTAACCTAATCATTTTGTAAATAAAGTTTATGATAAAACCCTAATTGTTTAGGTCTTAATTAAGTAAAAATCTTTATTTTTACTTTGATTAAGTTGACTTTTGTCAATATTCAAAACTGTTTTCAATCTCTGATTAAACGGATGATTAAGGTTTTCAAACAACAAAACCTTGCATCATTCCAAATCATTTTTTCAAATTGCTTTTACACCAGTACTGTAAAGTACTGGGCCTCTAATAGAGTGTAAGTCCCAAAAACCTTCTCTTCTTAGCTTGTTTTCAAAACTGTATTTTCAAAATCTTCTTTCTGTTTTCAAAACATTCTTCTGGTATTTGAAGGGCATTATTCCCGGTGAAACTCTTCAGATACCTATGTGACCTTTGTCCATCTTCACTTCTTCTGTTTTCAAAAACCATTAACTGTTTATCATATATATATTCAACTGTTATCAACAAAACAACAAAAATACTGTTGAGGCTCTGTACATACTTCTTCAAAGGCCTCCACTCCACCCAGGTTAGGCTTTACAAGCTTTCAATTTACAGTCTTTATTTAAATTACTGTCAAATATAAACTGTGCATATATATTAGTTTAGAACTACGTTTGAGTATAAACCTTAGGACAGTTAAACTATATATATATATATATATTATAGGAATATGACCTAGGATTGAGAATGTCTTCCCGGTGAAGGCTCTTTCCTAATTAGAGATCTGTAGTTCAAACCCCCAAGATGAATTATTCCCGGTGAAACATCTTGGCAAAAACCTTAGAATCCAAATAAATAGGACACATCCACCCAAAGAGGAATTATTCCCGATGAAACCTCTTACCCATTTGCTTAGAGCCAAAATAAGTTCAAAACTACATAGCTTTCTCTTGTGCTATAACAAGGACCCTCGATTAGCCTCCTCTTGGGCTTTGTACAAGGACCCACAGGCTTCTTAAAAGCATTTCCAGCTTCCTCTTGAGCTTGTATACAAGGACCCATCAGGTTTCTTATAAACATAGGAACAGGTCTTTAGCCACCTTTTAGCCTACCCTGGTGAGTTTCTTCCAGTTTAAACCAGACTTTAAACAAGCTAAGTTTTGTCTCAATTTTGCATTGAGTACACCTTTTGGAATGAGAGACATGGACAGTCTCTGTCACCCTTATCTTCATCAATCTTCCTTAGCAGAGTCTAGGATCCATGCTTTGGGTCATCCTCAGCATTGAGTCAGCCTTCATCTTGGGCTTTAAACAAGAAGTCTCCATTAGATAATCTTTCTGCCATTCATTTTCAATAAAATTCCCTGGAAAGGGTTAGCCTCCAAAGTCAATTAAAATCAACCTCCTTTTCAATAAAATCCCTGGAAAGGGTTAGCTTCCACACATTCCTTCATTTTCAAATAAATTCCCTGGAAAGGGTTAGCCTCCAAAGTCAATTAATAAAAATGTCAAAAAAATAAAGATTCATTTCTCTTAGGAGATAATTTCCCCAAAAGAGTCAAAACCCCTGGAAATGGTCAGCCTCCAAAAAACATGATAAAGACAGTCTTTTACCAAACAATTTCTCCAGCTGAGTCAAAACCCCTGGAAAGGGTTAGCTTCCAAAGAAAAACAGTCTTTTAATAAATAAAATCTCCTCAGTAGAGTCAAAACCAACAAAAACAGTTAGCCTCAACCTTGGGCTTCATACAAGGCACCAAACAATAAAACTCCCCTGTCAAGAGTCAGCCTCAACCTTGGGCATCGTACAAGGCAGATAATAGAGTCTCCCCAGTGAGTCCTTCATCATTCAGTAGCCACAACCTTGGGCTTTGTACAAGGCAGATAAACCATACTTTCATGTGTCAAAGATTCCTAACACCTAGGATCTTTTCCCCATAGAGTCATTCATACTCAGTTTAAAAAAGAGTCCGCCACAACCTTGGGCTTTGTACAAGGCAGAAAATAATGTTTTCCCTAGCTAGAGTTAGCCACAACCTTGGGCTTTGTACAAGGCACATAAAATAGAGTCATTCATTCAATTATCCTCAACAGTTAGCCACAACCTTGGGCTTTGTACAAGGCACATAAATAGAGTCTCCCTAAGTAGAGTCAGCCTCAATTCTAGGCTTTGTACAGAACACAAAAATACCCTGTAATTAATCCCCAGTGGAGTCATCTCCCAGAGTCAATAATAATTAATAAATCAATCAAAAAGCCTCAAGCTTGGGCCTCATACAAGCCAGCTAAAGTCAAATCTTTTATACAGTAGATAGACATAACTTATCTCTATAGAGAGATATTTTTACTACTCTACCACATACAAACAAACATTTCAATTTCAATTTCAATTTTAATCAAGTCTCCCATTTAGGATTTTGAAAGGCATGAGCTGGCAGTAAAACCCAGACATGTGGTAACTTTCCCTAATTTGGATGAGCATCTTTCTTTCATTTAAGAGGCATTTGACTGGTATACTTGCACATACACAAGTAAGGTCCCCCTCTTGAATGAAATGAATTCAGTTATTCTGTCACTCTTTTAAATGTTTGTGGTAGAATAGTACAAATACCTCTCTGTAGAGATGATTTCATGTCTCTTTAGTGTAAACAGAGATTTAATTCCAAGCTTCAACCTTGAGCTTCAAGCAAGGCACCAAAAACAAGTAATTTCCCTAGTTAGTTCCCCGAACTACATTAAGCTCTGACTTCCACTAGGGATATGTAGGCATGAGGTTCACAAGGAATCTCAGCGAGCTAATAAAATACCAAAAATAGTCAGTTTGTTTGTCTGTCTGTCTTTCTTTAATCAATTCAATTCCTTCTCCTAATACAAAGGAGAAACTTTCCCAATCTTTAGCAATAAACACAATCACAATGACACAGAGAAGGTTCCTGTAGAGTACTACAGATATGTAGGGTGTTTAAACACTTCCCTATGTATAACCGACCTCCCGGACTCCAGAATTTCTAGTCTAGGTGAAATCCCCACACTTAGCAAACTCCTAGGGTTTAGTTGAGATCTTTTTTCCCCTTTCCTACTCGTAGGACAATAAGAAAGTTCGTGTGATATCGTAGGAAGAACTGAAACAAAATTCATCCCACCACGGGCGCATTCTCCTTCCAAATTTCGCGTGAAGGGTTTAGCGTGCCGTCCTCCCAAGTGAAACGGGGAGGTAAAGAAAACGACCATCCACAGAAAAATGGCGACTCTGCTGGGGATATAAGTGTTAAAAACCTTGGTTTTTCATCCAAACCAATGGTTGACCTGTTGCTGGTCCAGCCCCAATGAGGAATTAGGGATGCCAAATTCCCCCTCAAACAAGAGAGGTCCTGCCTAACCTCTGTGTCATTTCATGTGTTTGTTGCATATATATTTGTTTATTTTGTTTATTCTGTATCGGGAAAGGGCTTGATTCCCCCTTGTGGTGAGAAATCCTATACCCGGATTTGAGTGCAACATAAGATAGGATGGAGGATGTCTTCCCGGTGAAGGCCCTCTAATCTTGGTTTCCAAGTCTACTCTTGGGATTTGCCTGGCTGGTTGTGATTAACTGCGCCACTGCATTCCGAGACTGATTTGTACCAGGAGGACCTAGAAACACATTAACCCCACTTAAAGCCTTTTTTTTAGGACGTAGAGCGGTGATTACGGAAGTAATTGTCACGCAGATACTACACTCAGAGAAAACTCTCTTATAGATACCAATCAACGTATCTTTAAGGTTGAGCAAAAACTCTGAGACCCCTAGAACCCGTTCTACAGGTACAAAAATCCTTATCCTTAGTTTACCATTGGGGCGGGGATTGCGTTTTGACTTCATGACCACTATACCCTTCAACGCCATGTTTGTTTAAAAACTCTTGTGTGTGCATTCATGCATTCATGCATCATTCATTAATAAACAACTAAAAACAACAAAAAGAGTCTTTTTCGAGTCGTTTTTCAAGGAAACTAAATAACGAACGTTTTGAACTTCATAGAAAGAGAGAAACGGAGAAAGGACTTAAGGATCTATATTATGGATTACGGAAGAAAGAGAGCTAGGAAATACACCTTCAAGATTCCCCAGGTCGAGGAACTGGGAAAGCTCGGAAAACTGGTGGTCAACCCCCAGGCTTTCAAGGAGAAGTATGGAAAACTTCTGCCTTTGCTCAATACCAACATTGTGGATGGAATCCTTCCCACCTTGGTACAGTTTTACGATCCAACGTATCACTGCTTCACCTTTCCAGATTATCAGCTCATGCCTACGTTGGAGGAGTACTCTCGTCTGATTGGAATACCCGTGTACGCGCAAGATCCGTACTCCGGTTTGGAAAAGAATCCTGACGACATTATCATTGCTGCAACTACTCCTTTGAACGTAGTCGACATCAGAACTCATATGGTGAGTAGAGGAGGAATTCAAGGATTTCCCTCCAAATTCCTGTTTGATCAAGCTCGGTACTTCGTCAGCATCCAAGACATGAGCGCTTTTGAGGAAATCTTGGCTTTGCTTATCTACGGATTGTTTTTGTTCCCTAACATTAACGATTTCGTCGACATCAACGCAATTAAGATCTTCTTAATTGGAAATCCAGTTCCAACCTTGCTTGCGGATGCTTATCACTCTGGGCATTCAAGAAACCTGCAGCGAGGAGGATTAATCACATGCTGCGTACCGTTGTTATACGAATGGTTCGTTTCGCACCTGCCGAAGTCTAGCACTTTCTGGAATATGAGGGATGGCCTTTACTGGTCACAGAAAATCATGTCTCTCACTCATACAGACATTGATTGGTGTAGTCCTGACAACGACGAAACCAAGATCATCTTCAGTTGCGGAAGTTTCCCCAACGTACCCCTTATTGGAACTAAGGGAGGGATCAGTTACAATCCAGCTCTAGCCCGTCGTCAATACGGCTATCCCATGAGAAATATACCAAGTAACATCCAATTGGAGGGTCTGTTCTTCAAGAACATCGACGATCATGGCAACATGCTGAAGAAGGAAATTGTTCAAGCCTGGCGTCTTGTTCACAGCAAAGGGAGAAGATTGTTAGGAAAACATCTTTGCATCTCCCTGGATCCTTACCTTCAATGGGTACGCGTCAGGGCATTCAAGCTCAGGATGCCATATCAACATCAAGAACCTATTCCCCTAAGGGAACCAATATACCTTTTCTCCACCGATGTTGAAAAACTGCAAGCGGCATTAAACAAGGTATGCCAAGAAAGGAATGCTTGGAGGAACAAGTATCGAATTGTCAACACGGAAAATGTTGAGATTCATAACATCCTAAG
This sequence comes from Vicia villosa, assembly GCF_029867415.1. Lineage (NCBI taxonomy): Eukaryota > Viridiplantae > Streptophyta > Magnoliopsida > Fabales > Fabaceae > Vicia > Vicia villosa. Next base: position 14,739 of record NW_026706108.1, read on the forward strand.
AAGGAAGGATGAGTTACTTGAAGTACTCGATCGACAAGTGACACAATCATCACTTTCTCATCATAGATAGAATTTCCATTACGTAAAAGATAGAATCAAAGATTTGAGAACCCACTCTGATTGGGAGATTCACTTTTCCGTATACCGTTCTGGTTGACCCGTCAAAGGCTCTTACCACAACATCACTTGGTTGTAACACAATTCCTTCGAAGTCAAGCTTTTCTAGTACTGTTTTCGGTAACACGTTCAGAGAAGAACCGTTATCTACTAGCACATGAGATAGAGTGGTGCCATTACATTCAATGGAGATATGTAGGGCTTTGTTGTGATTTTTTCCAGCAGGGGTTAGATCCACATCGGAGAAACCGAGACCATTGCTCACGGTTAGATTGGCAACACAATTCTCAAATTGGTCGACTGAGATCTCTTGAGGCACATGCGCAGCTTTCAGGAACTTCATCAGAGCTTTGGCATGAGCTTCTGAATATTTTAGCAGAGATAGCATTGAGATTTTTGAAGCGGTGTGCCCCAGTTGCTCAACAATATTGTAATCACTCTTGCAGATGATTTTCAATATTTCCTCCATTTCTTGCTTTGACGGATCCTCAGCAGTGATCTCCACCGGGGTTTGAACTTGTTCAACTTGTGGCTCTTTGCCTCGAGCGTTGACATTTTGATTAGGAACTAGGACTCGGACTGGACCAGCAGCAACATTTGGAGAAATTTCTGGTGAAAAGATTCTTCCACTTCTCGTGATTTTGCTGGTACCCACAATATTACCCACAGTTGGAGTAGTTAACTTTGCGGCCTCTTCAGTCGAGGTACTCTGCTTAACTCCATGAATGTAGACATTAGCGTCATATCCCCCATGGGACAGCTTTGTCTAAGGAGTATGGAAATGGAGTTGGACTAGCAATGACTACTGATGCTACTTTGAGTATAGCAGAAATTTTGAATGGAGTCTTGGCAGAGATTTTGAATGGTAAGCTGGAGATCACTGAGGCATCTTATATTCTCATCCTGTCTGCAGAGACTTCGCACAGCACGTCCATAGAAGGGAGCCTCTCAAACATAATGATACGGCGATCCATCCATTTTTGAATTCCCATCCTCAGATTTTCACAACCATTGGGCAGGCAGGAGCAGTAAAAGCAGTCGGGGTCACACCCTGGAAAGTAACCAGCTCGGATTAGCTTTCCTTTGACTTCGCAGAGTGGAGTTGATAATTCGTTCACATCATAGATGTAAACAATGTCCAGGATAGCGTTAACAGTTTTGTCATGCTTTGGCATAGGTGCAATGATGACATTTGGAGTTTCTGGAGGATCGAACTCAATTTCACCAGCATCTATCATATCTTGTATTTTATTTTTCAAGGCCCAGCAGTGATCCGCGTCATGTCCTGGACAGTTTGAGTGATAGGCACATGTCGCATCAGGGCGATAATTCGGAGAGGAAGTGTTGACATTCTTTGGAGGACCTCTTAAGGTGATCAGATCTGCTTTTAGCAAGCGCTGCAATGCCTGAGAGATTGGCATGTTGATTTTGGTGAAATTTCTTCTTGGTGCATCTGGTCGATGCGTATATTTTGGCTGTTGATCTTTTTGAGGTGCAGATGCGGAGATCAGAACTGCCCCTACAGATTGATGCTGCTCACTTTTGCGACTTTTCTGAATTTGTGTTGCATTGACCTCATTTCTCCCACTGATGGCCTTTTTTGTAGTACCAGAGGAGGAACCTATTTGAATTTTTCCATTTTGAATGCCACTTTCGACACGTTCTCCGGTCAGTATCAGGTCAGTGAAACCTGATGATGAGCTTCCCAGCAAATGGCTATAGAAAGGGCCAGTTAAAGTGCCCATGAACATGTCGACTAGTTCGCGATCAGATAAGGGTGGTTGAACCCTTCCAGCCATATCTCTCCACTTTTGTGCATATCCTTTGAAACTTTCTTTTGGTCCCATAGACATGCCCCTTAGTTGAGTACGGGTTGGCGCAAGATCAGCATTGTATTGGTACTGTTTGTAAAAAGCAGCAGCTAATTCTTCCCAAGTATGAACCTTGGTATTTTCCAGCTGATAGTACCACTCGAGTTGTGTACCCGACAGACTTTCTTGGAAGAAGTGAATCCACAACTTGTTATCTGTTGTATGAGGTTGTATCTTCCTCACATAGGATCTCAGATGTAGTTTCGGGCAAGAAACTCCATCATATTTTGCAAAGACAGGAACTTTGAATTTTGGATGGATAACAACATCCGAGATGAGCCCTAGATCATTGAAATCTAAGCCAGGTATTTTTTGTATCTCCATAGCTTTCATACGGTCTTCCAGCTGTTGGTATTTTTCATCATCCGGTTCGTCCCCAGAATGATCATTTTCTTCATTTGAAGAGAGAGAGGGTTTAGCAGAACCCTGGTTGCTTTGATTGTCTTCTTGTTCATCATCACCGACTGTTTCAGGGATCGGTGGCTTTGTGAACTTTTTGACTGGAATTTTGATCTTCCTTTTCAGGTGACTCACGCCTACAGATCCTTTAGGCTTCTTTTTCTTCTTGATTATCAGGGCTTTTAGTTCTTGTTGCCCCTTTGCCAGTTCCAGAATTGCCACTTGAACTTGGGCATTCTGTGCTTCAAGATTCTTGATGCTCATTTCAGATTCCATCTCTTCTGACTGAAATAAACAGCGAGAAGATGAGAAATCCGTCATGTGAACCTGTTATGCAATGTGTATGACTGGATGCCATGTGTATGCAATGTATGAAATGTATGTGCAATGTATATGAATGCAATGTATGAAATGTATATGCAATGCATGAAGTGAAATGTGTGTGCAATGTTTCAAGGATCTTAGAGTTTAGATTTGTTAAAGAAGAAACAAACGTTAGTTAATCAATTTATTTCTCTTTTTTCTTTGCTTCTTTTTTCTTTGCCTCATTTGGGCTTACAAGACAGAAATAAAATAAATGATCCTTCAGGTCTCCCATGGACGCTTTCTTTTTGCCCCCAGGAATGTGTTGATCCGCTGTTCTTCTTGAAGCTGTCCGGTGAGCTCCAATACCCTTCTCTCATAGTCTTGACAGTATGATTTGAAGGTGTCTCTTTCCTCTTTGAGTCGAACCCAAGATTTTTGCAACTCTTCTAGGTCAGTTGGCATGTCCGGGTGTAAAATAACTTGAGGTTCATATCCTTCGACCTCTGGTTCAATAGTCACAGGTAGAACAGCAGGATATGGCATAAGGAGTTTCTGAGCATGAGTGCGGACCCATCTGAGGTAGGGTTCCATAGGAATAGAATTCCATTGCCCCAGAGTTTTGCTTTCTATTCTATAGACACTGCCCCATGCATGTATGAACCTTCGTCGGTGTCTATGAGAATCATTCTCGTAATCAAACACAATGCCATGGATAATCATGTCATGAGGACCGTTGCTCCTTGCATATCCGAATTGGCGTAGAGCTAAAGAGGGATTGTAAGTGATGCCTCCTTTGATGCCAAGGAGTGGCACATTAGGGTATTCTCCACAATGATCAATGATAGTAATGTCTCTTTGAAAGAAGTTGTTCCACCGGATATCTGAATGAGACAAAGACATAATCCTGCGAGACCATTGCATTCTTTGTTCATTTCTCAACACTGATCGGGGAAGATGAAATGTAAACCACCTAGCCAGTAGTGGTATACAGCACATGAGAGTTCCTCGTTTCTTCATGGTACGAGTGTGTAGAGAATGTAGAATGTCTCCCAGCAATGTTGGTACCGGGTTACGGATTAGGAAAAGGTTGATGATGTGTACACTTATGAACTGGTCGGGATTTGGGAATAAAACCAACCTATAGATCAAAAGTGCCATAACTTCCTCAAAAGCTGGATAACTTTTGTTTTCTAGCAGTAGTCGAGCCTTTTCCAATAAGAACTTGGCAAGTAAACCCTTAACTCCACTCTTTGTTTCCCAATTGGACTTGATTTCTGATTTCCGCAGATGTAAAGCAGCAGCAATGACTTCAGGTTTTGGAATTCTTTCTAAACCAGTGAAAGGTAATTGATTTCGAACAGGCAATCCCATTAATTCAGAGAATTCTTCCAAAGTGGGTACCAACTGGTAATCAGGAAAGGTAAAGCAATGGTGTTCAGGGTCAAAGAACTGGAACAGGACCCGTATCATGTCTTCTTCAAATTTTGAGGTAACCAAATGGAGTAGGTGACCATGCCTTTCAGTGAATTGAACATTCCTGGGGAACTCTGACACTAAGTCTTTTAGCTCAGATGGTACCGTTGAGATGTTGATTCGGATGTAATCTTTGGTGGCGGGAGCCATTACCTGCAAAAACAAAGGTAAACTCTTTGATCCTTGAAGTGTTTGGTGCAAAAATGATATGCTTATGATGCAAACATGTGGCACACAAAAACAAATCAAACAATAGCCTTAGGTTTAAAGGCTTGCATGGAGCTGATAGGTGATACCCTCCCCACTGAAGTTGAGTTGGTTAAAACCTGTCCTAGAATAGTATTCGGGTTCTATGATCCTTGGAAGTAACATCTCAATACGGCGCTCGAGCGGCCGATCAAAATATTCCTCGAGGATAACTAGCTTCGATCAATTTCAAAGCTAGCCACTTAATAGGCCACAAGTCAAGTTCAACTAAAAAGGTTCTAAGACAAATTAGTGTTTAATGACATTTCGGAAGCCTAATATACTCCTTGATCGTTTTCAAGGGACATCAGTATAAACCAAAGTATCGCACTAACGATGACTACCAGATCAACCGTATCGGTACATGCCGTACAGTTTCCTTGGTCTATTGTCATATACTTAAGGTATCTCGAGATTCGGGTTAGAATCTTTCACACAAGCAAAATACCCAAACAAACCTCTGAAAAATAGAGCAATCAAGTCAATCAATTGAAAACATCGAAGTGATCTATTCTCTTAAGGTAACCCCTTTTGAAAACATTTTGTTTTTTGAAAGTATCTCCCCAGCAGAGTCGCCAGTTCTGTGGACCTCCGTTTTTTAATCCCGGGCCATACCTCTGTTCTGTAGAGATACGTGAACTGACTCTTTTTTATCGCTTAATGCTTTCGCATTTTTGAAAATTCACAGAGTCGCCACCGACCTTTTATTTTATCCAATTAAGGAAAGGTTTATAAAAGAAACAGAAAAAAGACCTTTAAGAAATTCTGGGTAAGGGGGTAGGTTATACAAAGGGAAGGTGTTAGCACCCTTTGTATCCATGGTTATCCATGGGCTCTTAAGTTTGCTTAGCTCACTTGTTTTTCGATCATTTTTCAATTGCTCTGAAATTGCTCATATGTGGTTTCAAATACCTTTGTAATTTGAATTTTGTAATGATCCGTGTGTGGATGTATACAAAATGCTTGTTTATCTTTCGAAAGATGTTTTGAAAAGAACGTTAACTTTGTAATAATCCGTGTTTGGATGTATACAAAGTATTGTCTTTTTTGAAAGTTTTGTTTTGAAAAACAACAGTGTATGAGAATTTTGTTTGTTTTGATTTGAGCAAGCAAACTAGGAGGTCTACCTTGAGTTGTAAGGTCTTTATCCTATTTCCTTTAAAAATCTATCCTTTCACCGGATATAAACGCAAGGTTCGATTTTGTACTCGAAACAGTAGAATTTTGACTTTGATTTTGAAAAGAATGAGAAGGGATTTACCTTAAGAGGTGCAAGTGTGATTGTGTTTGTATTCAGATATTTTATCTTTGAAGTTAGTGATCTAACGGTTCAATTTTATCTTTGACATACACGCAGTTTATATTTGCTGGAAATTAAAATGCGGAAATGTAAAGTGCGGAAAGTAAATCTACGCTATTACATCGATTGTGCAGGAAATGTAAACTAGCCTATTTACATGAATTTGACATCCTATACATTTATCTAGGAATTTAAATTGCAATAGGAATAAAGGCATGTTTTTTTTTTGGATTTTTTATGATTGATTTTAATTATAATTAATGTATGATTAATTAAATTAAAATGAAGAAAAAAGATGAAAATAGATTTAAACCTAGAAATTAAGTTTAAAATATGTACAAAATATTTGTCAATTAATTTTAACACAAAACTAATTTTTTTGGGATTTTTGAAATTGATTTGAAATTGATTAAGCTAATTAATACATAATTATACAAATAATTATACAAATAACTAAAACTTAAAGAGAAAATTATTCAAAATATGTACAAAATTAGTTTATAATATATAAACAATATTTAACATAAAGAACAATTTTTTTTATGATTTTTTGATTGGTTAGAATAATTAAAAAGCAAATATACAAACATATACTAATTAATTATGCAAAATATTGGAATTATGAAGGAAAATAAAATATTTTTATTTCAGAAAATAATATATTATTTTAGAAGTCTAAAAATATTTTTTGTGTATTTTTTGGATTTTTAAAACTATTTTTAATTAATTTTGTAAAGAAATTAAAATAAAAATAGAAGATAAAAGGATACTGATCAGGTGTGGTAGGCTGGAGAGTGCATGGTATGGACTGCTTGTATGATGCGTTGGATTGGCTTTGAGATTGATCATGTGGCTCAGATTGAAGAGAACATGGTACACTTGTGTTGACCAGTCACGTGGGATCATAAAGACCTTTAGTAAGTCAGATTGGCCCCACTTTTGCCTGCGTGGACGAAGACAAGTTGACTGGCGAACCACGCTGGGACGCGTGGTCGTCTTCAACCTCCGTCTCTTTCATTTTTACACACAAATAGCGGGGGTTTTAAACCTCCTCTATTTTCACGATAAAATGCCATTTTTTGGTAGCTTCACAAACCTGCAAAAGTAAGCGTTAGGAATAATAGCAAGTGACCCAGATCCCCTAATTAGGATGCTCTGAGTCCAAATATGATGTTAGTTTCGTTATTTGAGCGTGGTAGCCATGGATTCGATGAAGTTGAAGCTTAAGCATACATGAGCACTCGTTAATGGCATAGAGCTATTCTCACGTGGAAACTCACATGTTAGAGCCCAGATCTACCCTATGAGACCTCATAAACTCAGTGGAATGATTAGATTACATTGAGGTTGATTAAATATAGGAAAACGAAAATTAATTATGTATGAACATGAAGAACACTATGCTTGTGTTACGACTCTCATGGGACCATATTAAGGGTTCATTCTTACTTCATATGATCTTAGAAGATGATTGGAATGATTGTTTTGTATTGATATTGATTGGAATATGAAATTTGAAAATTACAAAGTGTATGGAAATTTTGAGAAATTTGATGAGTTTTCATGCTATGCCTTGCTATAATTTCGTTCCCCCCTTGTTTGTGAAGTATGATAAGCTATTTATAAGCCATGGAGTGCTTAAAAACTAAGCTAAGAAGCCTTAATTGTCTTTGTTGAATTTTTGTCTTTCAAGCTTAAAATTTAAGCAACCTTTGCTTAATTCTTCCACACCTCTTGCCATAGACTTTCCTTGCACCTTCCTTGCTGCATAATTAAGTCAATTGTGGAGGCTTTAGCTTAAGATTAAAGCTATGTATTATTCTTCCATTTTTCCTTTTTAATTTAATCTTATATGTGATAAAATTAAACCAAAAATGAATAAAAATGGTGTGGGCTTTTTCTTGGTCGTGGGAGGCCCATAATATTGTGGAAATGATGTTTGAACCATGAAAACTTGGCCCCATTTGGAAAAAATGCATTTTTGAGCAATGTTGGTTTCATGCATTTTCCCAAAATTTAGCCAACTTCAACAAGGTGTAAATCCCTCAATTTTTGTCATATGAAGGAGATCTTGCACTTTTTGGAAACCTCAAAGAGTCCTCTAACCAATGCCTTTAGTCTCATGTCAAAATGATTTTTGATGCTCTTTGTGTGTCCTTTTGAAAAAAGTGTCTTTTTGTTGACTTTGAAAATGACCTGTAATGTCTTTGATCATATTTTTCAAATGGTGAATCCAATGACCATGGGATCAATGGCATTTGAAAGATAATTGAATTTCCTTCAAAATGAGCTTTGGTTTGAATTTTTTGGATGAAGGATGAGAGAGTTATGATCAGTCAAAGTTGAGTTGACTTTTCAGGCAAAAACCCTAATTTTGAATCTTAGGGTTTTGTTGATTTTTGATCTTTCCTTGATGAATTATGATCATCCAATGATCAAATGATGAATCCTTTGACAAAATATGGACTTTGACAAAAAATTTCATTTTTGACTGTCTGTTGACTTTTTGGTCAAACGGGTCGTCTGTTGACTGTTTGAGCTGCTGACGGTGCGTCTGAGTGAATTGAAGTTTGAAAATTTGAATGATGGTACTTTGAGATATATGGATGTGTATGAAATCCATTTGAGCTCTCAAAAACTTGTTTCTCCTGTAAAAACAAGAAAACCCTAGTCAGGGACTGTTTATGTAGGAGACAGTTAAGCGTACCTGATTTTTGTGCAGTGTTGAGTCTCTGCTAATCGCGTGATATTCAGAAGACTTCTAGAACAAAAATCTTGGAATTTTGAATTGTGAAAGATTGATTTGATTGATGGTACAAATCACTGAGAATTGTACTGCCAGCAGTTTGGCTGTCAATTGACTGTTCAGGTATTGACGTAGCAGTTAGAGTGAAAAATCAACAGTCAAAGTTAATTTTATTTTTTTTGTTTTTGTTTTATGTGAAAGATTAAAGTTTATTTACATGACTTGTTAAAAAAACACAGACATAATAAATAACTAATATTTACTGTACGCGAGCAAAATTACCGATAATAACCCTGAAAATCATTTAATGCACAGAAAAATGAATATTTGACTGGCAGAAAACACATAAAATATTATCTGATTAATTAAGCAATATTATGACAAATAGTACAACATTTAATACTGACAGTACAAATATTACATACTATTGAACAGTACGACGAATAAACGGTACATTTAAGAAATAAGAAATACGGCAAATTTTAAGAATGACGATTGATAACCCATGCTACAAATAGTAACATGTAGATGATTGGGAGCATAAGCATCCCAGGTCCACAGTGTTCCAGGCTATGTAGACAGAAGAAAGACATGATCACCGTAGCAATGGTGATGACCATAAGAAAACACGTTTCCCACCGCTTCGCCATTTTGTCGGGGAAGAAGAAAGGATGGATTATGAAGTGGAAATTTGAGAGATGAATTAGAATTTGATGTGAGATTTTATGGAAGAAAATGGGAGGTATTTATAGAATGGAAAGAAGGATAGAGACGTTGGGGAATGATGTGATTCCGTACAAAAGGAAAATTTGAGTGGAAGTAAGATTTGAAAGAAAGTGGAGATAGTGTTGGGAAAAAGAGAGATTTGATTTTTGAAAAAGAGATTTGAAAAGATTTTTGAAAATAATGGAATATAGTACAAAAATTAGTGGGAAACAAAAGATAATAATAATCTACTTGTTACCAGTACAGTCTGAGTTTCCTGATTCTGCGCCTGCAAAAAGATTTAACTCTGTACCGATTGTGTCAGTACTATTTATCTGTAAATAAATAAATAGCATGTGTGAAGTAATAAACAGTATTTGGCGTTTGCGTAAGAATAAATTCAACTGCAAGCCAAATTACTGTATAAGAAAAATTCTAAAAACTAAGTATTTCATATGTCAGGATATTTGTTGAAATAAAAATCCATGATTATATGAGACTCTTAATTTTCAGATTGGAGTTTTCTTGAAAAAAGATGCGGGCAAATTTTGGGGTATAACACCATGGATCAAAAGAGAAGCATCAAGAAGTACACTTTCAGAAATTCAAGTGCAAAAGAATTGAAAGAGCTAGCAACTTTGGTTCCTAATCTTGACAACTTCAAAAGCCGTTATGGGAAATTGATTTCTATCTTGAAGACTAAAGTGGAAAAAGGGATTCTTGAGACTCTTGTGCAGTTTTATGACGCGGTTTATCATTGTTTCACCTTTCCTGATTATCAGCTTATGCCTACTTTGGAGGAGTATTCTTATTGGATTGGTTTGCCCGTTACGGATGACATACCGTTTAGTGGTTTGGAGAAAGAGCCTCAGGTTGATGAGATAGCAGAACTCCTTCATTTAAAAATATCAGATGTAAAAGCAAACATGACCAAAAAAGGAGGAATTTGGGGGTTGACTTCTAAGTTCTTGATTGGAAAGGCTTCTATGTTGGCTAGTAAAGGAAGTATGATTGCTTTTGAGACATTTTTGGCCTTGCTCATCTATGGTTTGATACTCTTTCCCAACATTGACAACTTTGTCGATGTTAATGCTATTCGGATCTTTATGATTGGGAATCCTGTGCCTACTTTGCTTGGGGATACTTATCATTCCATTCACCATAGGAATGATAAGAAAGGTGGACTTATCAATTGTTGTACTCCTTTGCTCTATAAGTGGTTTATTTCGCACTTACCTCAAGCTAAGAGCTTCCTGAACAATCCTGATGGTCTCTCATGGTCTCAGAAGATCATGCCTCTTACTAATGGGAATATCCATTGGTACAATCCTGCTTATGACATTGGTGAGATTATTGATAGTTGTGGAGAATTCCCTAATGTACCTCTTCTTGGTATACAAGGAGGGATTACCTACAACCCCATTCTTGCAAGGCGTCAATTTTGCTATCCTATGAAGGAACGACCCGCTAGTATTCTTGTGTCAGGAATCTTTTATCTTAATCAAGATGGAAATTCGGATATGAGAAATCGGTTTGTGCGTGCTTGGCACCATGTTGATAGGAAGAGACATTTGGGAACAAAACAATGTGTTGCTCTCAAAGACTACACTGATTGGGTTCAAGCTAGAGCTCATACTTTTCAGATGCCTTATTTACTCGAGGAGCCTTCTCTACTCGTTACTCCGCCATTGTCTTCCACTACTCTTGTTGAAAGTAGTGAAGAACATCTAGAGCTCGTGGCTAAGTTGAGAGCGGAAAGAGATGCTTTGGAGTTTGAGAACAAAGAGTTGAAGATACACTTGAAAGAAAAGGATGAAATGCTTGATATCCAAGATGGTTGGTTGATGGAAAAGGAAGATCAGATTCGTCATCAAGAAGAGTTGCTTCAACAACATGGTGAAAAGCGAAAGAGACCACAAGAAGAGTCAGTTGCATGGAAGGAAGTTGTTGATAAGCTGATGGTAGAGAATGCTCATTTGAAGGCCTTTTATGAAGATGAATTGGAGAAGCTCCGTAGGAAGCTGCAGAGAGGAGTTGGATCTTCATCAGAAGTGTTCCCTTCTAGTTTTTAGCTTTTTCCTTTGTTTTGTAATTTTGGATCTTTGAATCCTTTTGTATGCTTTTCCATGATTAATGAAAGAATATTGTTATGTTTTATGATGTTTTTTGCTAATGTTTGCAATTAATGTCTTAAAAGTTCCTTGAAAACCAAAATAAAACATTTGCATTGCATTTCATGCATCATTCTGCATTTTGGTCCTGCTTCCGAAAGTATTCCCGAGGTCTTATTCAGTGTTCTTCATACAGAATTGAATCAAGCTGTCTCACCGGTATAATACTCGAGCTAACTGCAAGAAGAAGATGGAAGGTCTTGAACAAGAGAATCGTGAGCTACGTGAAGTGGTTGTTACTTTGAGATCTGGTGTGGATCGTCTCACTGCTCTGGTTGAGACATTGATGGCTGCTCAGAATCAGAATCAGAATCAAGTTCCTCCCCCCAATGCCCAAGCTCAGGGTCAGACCACTGTGATTTTTGAAATTGCTGCTACAACCATTCCTGCTATTCCTGTTGGTGCTACTCAGCAACGTATGCCTAATGGATACCCCTGGGGCATGCCCGAAGGTTATTTGTCTGTTCCTGAGATGACTCGTCCGTTGACTCCTGTTATGGTCAACACCTCTCCTATTGTTCATACTGGTCCTTTTGTCCCAGAGCCCATTTATGATGCTGCTCCAAGTGAAATTCATGACAGAATGGATGGTTTCCAAGATCAGTTTGAAGAACTGCAAAAAGAGATGAAAGCCTTGCGTGGGAAGGAACTGTTTGGAAAGAATGTGCATGATCTTTGCCTTGTTCCCAATGTGAAAGTACCTGCTAAGTTCAAACTGCCTGAATTTGAGAAATACAAAGGAAATTCCTGTCCTCAGGCACACCTGGTGATGTATATAAGGAAGATGTCCACTCACACTGATGATCAACGTCTGTTGATTCACTATTTCCAAGATAGTTTGACTGGAGTTGCTTCTAAGTGGTATATGGGCCTTGATAGCACCCATATCCGCACTTTTAATGACTTAGCTGAAGCGTTTGTGAAGCAATACAAGTATAATGTGGACATGGCTCCTGATAGGGATCAATTGCGAGCTATGATGCAGAAAGAGAAGGAATCCTTCAAGGAATATGCTCAGAGATGGCGTGAGGTTGCCGCCCAAGTGATTCCTCCGATGGAAGAAAAAGAGATGACTAAGATTTTTCTGAAGACTCTTGGTCCGTTTTATTATGAGAAGATGATTGCTAGTGCTCCTGTAGACTTCACCGAAATGGTGGGTATGGGTGTCAGATTGGAAGAAGCTGTGCGAGAAGGTCGTTTGGTTCGAAATGACAATTCATCTGGTGGTGCGAAGAAGTATGGTTCTTCATTCCAGAAGAAGAAAGAATCAGATGCCAATGCTGTTTCTCATGGGAGGAATAGTCGATTCAGGAATCAATCTCAACAAGTGACGTCAGTAACTCCTGTTGTGAATTCAGTGCCTGTAGCTCCTGTTAATCAACAACCAGCAAGGCGGAATCCGTATCCTCGAGTTAATGTTGATCCTATCCCTATGACATACACTGAACTGTATCCTGCTCTAATTCATAAAAAGCTGGTTCAACCAAGGTCACCACCCCCTGTTCCAGAGAAACTCCCTTGGTGGTACAAGGCTGATGCCACTTGTGCTTTTCATCAGAATGCTCCTGGGCATGATTTGGAAAACTGTTGGGCCCTGAAGAATGAAGTTCAGAGATTGTGAAGGATAGAAAAACACTTAGAAAGGGGGGGTTTGAATAAGTGTAGCTTTAAAAACTTGACAGATAAAAATAAATTGCACAGTTATTTTTATCCTGGTTCGTTGTTAACTAAACTACTCCAGTCCACCCCCGCAAAGATGATTTACCTCAACTGAGGATTTAATCCACTAATCGCACGGATTACAATGGTTCTCCACTTAGTCAGCAACTAAGTCTTCCAGAGTCTTCTGATCACACACTGATCACTCCAGGAACAACTGCTTAGATACCCTCTAAGACTTTTCTAGAGTATTCTGATCCACACGATCACTCTAGTTACAACCTGCTTAGATAACCTCTAAGACTTCCTAGAGTATTCTGATCCACACGATCACTCTAGTTCCTTACAACTTAATGTAATCAATTCTAAGAGTATTACAATTGCTTCTTAAAAGCTATAATCACAAACTGTGATATTTCTCTTAACGTTTAAGCTTAATCTCACTAATATATTACAACAGCAATGTAGTGAGCTTTGATGAAGATGAAGATTCTGAGCTTTGATTTGAACAGCGTTTCAGCAAGTTGATATTCACAGAATAGGTGTAGAATTGGTTAACCTTGCTTCTCATCAGAACTTCATATTTATAGGCGTTGGAGAAGATGACCGTTGAGTGCATTTAATGCTTTGCGTGTTCCGTACAGCATCGCATTTAATGTTATACGCTTTTGTCAACTACCTCGAGCCTTGTTCACGCTGTGTCTACTGACGTAGCCTATAATAGCTTTTAACGTTCCTTTTGTCAGTCAGCGTAGCTTGCCACTTGTACTTCCTTCTGATCTGATGTTTGTGAATACAACGTTTGAATATCATCAGAGTCAAACAGCTTGGTGCAAAGCATCTTCTGATCTTCTGACCTTGAAGTGCTTCTGAGCGTGATACCATCAGAACTTCAGTGCTTCTGTTCTCTTGTTCTTCTGATGCTTCCATAGACCCATGTTCTGATTCTGCTTTGACCATCTTCTGATGTCTTGCCAAACCATGTTCTGATGTTGCATGCTGAACCCTTGAGACAAAGCTTCTGAGCGCTGAATTATGCGTACTCTTTATATATTTCCTGAAAAGGAAATTGCATTGGATTAGAGTACCATATAATCTTAAGCAAAATTCATATTATTGTTATCATCAAAACTAAGATAATTGATCAGAACAAATCTTGTTCTAACAATCTCCCCCTTTTTGATGATGACAAAAACATATATAAATGATATGAATTTGCGATCAGAAAGAGCAGACGGCAAAAAACAAATTACACAGCTATAGCATAAGCATATGAATATGTCTCCCCCTGAGATTAACAATCTCCCCCTGAGATAAATAATCTCCCCCTGAAATAAATACTCGAAGAACTTTAATAAAAGACTTCCCTGATTATTTCGGTAGAGACGATCACATAAGCTTCTGTCTTTAGAAAATTCATAGCTTCTGACTTCTGCTTCCATTGGACAGCTTCAGAACTAGAATTTCCTTAGATCCCTAGAACACTCACAGCTTCTGATTCCTGCTTCCATCTAGGACAGCTTCAGAACTTGAATTTCTTTGATCTTCTGAACATTCACAGCTTCTGATTTCTGCTTCCATCTAGGACAGCTTCAGAACTTGAATTTCTTTGATCTTCTGAACATTCACAGCTTCTGATTTCTGCTTCCATTTAGGACAGCTTCAGAACTTGAGTTTTCTGGATCTTTAGAACATTCACAGCTTCTGATTTCTGCTTCCCTCGGATAGCTTCAGAGCTTTGAATTTCTACCAACATCACTTCATGCTAGATTTGTATCAGAACATTGTTGAATGTACCAGAGCATCATCAGAGCATCTCTACATCCTGAAATGTTACAGAACAAAAACTAAACGACAAAAGTCAGCATGAACGAGTCAGAACATAAAATGTATATTAGAACACATGATATGTATCAGAGCCATATAGGCTAAAATAATGTATCAGAGCAAATAGAATTTTGTCAGAGCAAATAGACAAATATGGATCAAATTCTATTATCAGTGCTTCTGATTCATTCTTCTTTCTTGCTTCTGATTTCTGAAGCTTGATAGCACTCAGCTTGCTTCAGTTTCCATGAGTTTATTCTTTTTACAGAATAACACTTCTTATGGTTTTGCTTCTTGTGTTTGCTTTGAAGATTTTCTTCACTTCTTTATACCTGCAAAACACTTAAACCATATAGAACTTGCAGTTCTTGTTAGTAAATGTGTGGGAGCTTTACCCAGCAACTGATAGATTAATCAAATCATTTATCATTTATCTTCTCCCCCTTTTTGTCATAACATCAAAAAGAATATTTCAAAAGATTCAGATGAATAAAACGACAAATAAAATCACTGGAATGTAAAAACAAAGAAACTTTTCATTGATAATCAAAAGATATTACAAAAGGTTCCTATGTTTAACAAGATGAGAAACATTCCTAGCAAATACATAAAAAGTCATCCTAAGAGGAAATGACTACAAAAATTAAAAACAGCACCCTAGCAGGACACACTCTGTGTCAACCCATCAAGAATCCCTGTGGACTCTTGTCTTCCAGACTAGAACCTCCACTGTAGGAGAGATCCAAGAGACCAAAGAGGAAGAGAGGGACAGTTCACAGACAGAGAGCTAATGTTGCAAACGGGGCTTTCCCTTAACATAGAAGTTAAGAATATCATTCTTAACCTCTTCCCATAACTCAAGAAAGTCTTCTGTCTTTGGGTGAAAGTTGATAACAACATCAAAGAAGAGGTCTGACTTGAGAGGTATTAGGAGAGCCATCCCGAGATATGCAGAGATCTGTCGCCTTTGAGTCATAGATCTTCAACAGGCTTAGGATGAACGCTAGGTTTGAGCTAGGATTTTTAAAAGAAGGAAAAACTTGTTTGAGCAAGAGAAGAAAACGGAAGAGAGAGAGAAATAACTTGATGAGGAATGCAAAGTGAGAGAGATATAAGAGGGAAAAGAAACGTTTGAAGAATATAAAAAGAAAAAAACTGAAAGAGAGTAAATGATGAAAAGCATTTAATGTTACGTGACATGAGGAGAGATAATAAAGACAAAAGAGGTGACTAGCACAGTTACCTATGGTCGGCGTCCCTTCAACTGCACGCGCGCTTATCCATGAATAGTAACGACAGGTTTACCATCCCGAGATAAAACGTTACAGCTGTTTTGCTTTAAAAGAAGTTCTGAATCAACTTAGACAATGAAACGTTAGTAATAACCGAATCATAATTTCTAAAAGATTTCAATCAGAACTTCTGATTAGAAAATAATCCATTTTCATTTCAGAAGATACTCATACATAAGAACTTCTCATCTTCTCATTCTGGGCATAAATCCATACTGATGTTCTTCAGAATGAACTTAAACCTATCTTCAGCCAGGGGTTTTGTAAAGATATCAGCCCATTGATGGTCTGTATCAACAAAGGTTAAAGATATAACACCCTTCTGAACATAGTCCCTTATGAAATGATGTTTAATCTCAATATGTTTAGCCTTTGAATGAAGAATAGGATTCTTAGATAAACATATAGCAGAAGTATTATCACAGAATATAGGAATGTTACTCTCATATATCTGATAATCTTCTAACTGACTCTTCATCCAGAGCATCTGTGTACTGCAACCAGCAGCAGCGACATATTCTACTTCTGTTGTTGATAGAGCAATAGTTGCTTGCTTCTTGCTATACCAGGAGATCAAATGACTTCCAAGAAATTGGCAACTTCCTGAAGTACTCTTTCTTTCAATTCTGTTTCCAGCATAGTCAGCATCACAGAATCCTACTAAGTTGTATTCTTTAGATTTTCTGTAAACTAAGCCAACATTAGTAGTACCTTTCAGATACCTTAGAATTCTCTTAACAGCAGTTAAATGAGATTCTCTAGGATCTGATTGGAATCTAGCACACAAACAAACACTGAACAAAATATCAGGTCTAGAAGCAGTCAAATATAGAAGAGATCCAATCATACCTCTGTATAACTTCTGATCTACCTTCTTACTTACCTCATCCTTACCTAGGATGCATGTTGGATGCATAGGAGTTTTGGCTTCTTTGCAGTCTAGAAGATTAAACTTCTTCAGAAGTTCCTTCACATACTTGGTTTGGTGAACATACGTTCCTTCTGATGTTTGATTTATTTGTATTCCAAGGAAATACTTGAGTTCTCCCATCATGCTAATTTCAAACTCAGCCTGCATAGACTCAGCAAACTCCTTTCCAAGTGTAGCATTAGATGTTCCAAAAATAATATCATCTACATATATTTGACAAATTAAAATATCCCTTTTAAAGGTTTTACAAAAAAGAGTAGTGTCCACTTTTCCTCTAGTGAAACCATTATCCAGAAGGAAAGAACTTAAGCGTTCATACCAAGCTCTGGGAGCTTGTTTCAATCCATACAATGATTTCTTTAGTTTAAAAACATGATTAGGAGACATAGAGTCTTCAAAACCAGGAGGTTGATGGACATAAACTTCTTCATCTATATAACCATTTAAGAAGGCACTCTTAACATCCATCTGATAGAGAGTGATGCTATGTTGAGTGGCAAATGAAATTAATAGACGAATAGATTCTAACCTGGCCACTGGTGCAAAGGTTTCTGTATAGTCAATCCCTTCTTGCTGACTATAACCCTGAGCCACCAGTCTGGCTTTGTTCCTTACCACTTCACCTTTCTCACTGAGCTTGTTTCTGAAGACCCATTTTGTACCAATTATATTGAATCCATCTGGTCTAGGAACAAGATCCCAAACATCATTCCTTGTAAACTGATTCAGTTCTTCTTGCATAGCAATTATCCAGTCTGGATCTTCTAGAGCATGATCAACAGAAGTTGGCTCGATCAAAGATACAAGACCTAATTGACAGTTTGCATTGTTCTTAAGGAATGCTCTTGTTCTGATTGGATCATCCTTCTTTCCAAGAATGACATCTTCTGAATGACCAGAGATGAGTCTGGATGATCTTCTGACAGATGGTTCTTCAGAAATGCTTAGATTCTCCAGAGAAGCTGATACTTGATCTTCAGATTCTTTGCTTCTGAGAAGCTCTGCTTCTGATGCGTTGCTTCTTGGCTCAACAACTTCTGATATATCAATATCCCAATCTGCAAAATTATCAAACTGCTTTGGTTTTTCAGAACCAAGCTTATCATCAAACCTGATATTGATTGATTCTTCTACAATCAATGTTTCAGTATTGTATACTCTGTAGCCTTTTGAGCGTTCAGAATATCCAAGAAGGAAACATTTTTGTGCTTTGGAATCAAACTTACCAAGATGATCTTTAGTGTTCAGAATAAAGCATACACATCCAAAAGGATGGAAATATGAAATGTTAGGCTTTCTATTCTTCCACAATTCATAAGGAGTCTTATTTAGAATAGGTCTGATAGAGATTCTATTCTGAATATAGCATGCAGTGTTTATTGCTTCTGCCCAGAAATGCTTAGCCATATTGGTTTCATTGATCATGGTTCTGGCCATTTCTTGCAGAGTCCTATTCTTTCGTTCTACAACTCCATTTTGCTGTGGAGTTCTAGGACAAGAGAAATCATGGGCAATACCATTTTCTTTGAAGAATTCTTCAAAGGATCTGTTCTCAAATTCACCACCATGATCACTTCTAACCTTTATGATTTTACACTCTTTTTCAGATTGAATCTGAATGCAGAAATTAAAGAACACTGAATGAGACTCATCCTTGTGTTTCAAGAATTTTACCCATGTCCAGCGGCTATAATCATCTACGATGACTAATCCATATTTCTTCCCTCTGACAGATGCTGTTTTGACTGGGCCAAACAGATCAATGTGCAAGAGTTCTAATGGCCTTGAGGTAGAAACAACATTCTTGGACTTGAATGCAGGTTTGGAGAACTTGCCCTTCTGACATGCTTCACAAAGAGCATCTGATTTGAATTTCAGATTAGGGAGTCCTCTGACAAGATCCAGTTTGTTAATCTGAGAAATCTTTCTCAAACTAGCATGACCTAATCTTCTGTGCCAGACCCACTGCTCTTCAGAAACAGACATAAGACAAGTCACCTTCTGACTCATAAGATCTTGCAGATCTGTCTTATAAATGTTGTTCTTCCTCTTGCCTGTAAATAGGATTGAGCCATCCTTCTGATTTACAGCCTTGCAAGACTCTTGATTAAAGATTATATCATAACCATTGTCACTCAATTGACTGATAGATAAGAGGTTATGTGTTAATCTTTCTACAAGAAGTACATTAAAAATGGAAGGAGAGTTACCAGACTTTATAGTTCCAGAGCCAATTATCTTGCCCTTCTGATCTCCTCCAAACTTGACTACTCCTCCAGACTTAAGCACCAGGTCTTGGAACATAGACCTTCTTCCTGTCATGTGTCGTGAGCATCCAGAGTCCAGGTACCATGACATGTTGTGCTTTGTCCTTTTTGCAGCCAAGGATATCTGCAATAGGAATAATCTTATCCTTAGGTACCCACATTCTCTTGGGTCCTTTCTTGTTAGATTTTCTCAAGTTCTGATTGAACTTGGGTTTAACATTGTAAGCAATAGGAGGAACAGCATGATAATTTTTAATGTGAGTTTCATGATATTTCCTAGGTTGTGTCACATGCCTTTTGGTGTGTGTTATGTGAAAACTTTGAGCATGTGAAGTGTGCCTAATATCATGGGAGTGGCCATACTTGAACTGATCATACAATGGCTTGTATGTGAATTTCATTTCATCAACAGGTTCAAGTTTGTATGGGGTTTCACCCTCAAAACCAATGCCGACTCTTTTGTTTCCAGACACAGCATATATCATAGAAGCTAGCTGACTTCTGCCAATACTTCTAGATAAGAACTTCCTGAAACTTAAATCATATTCTTTCAGAATATGGTTTAGACCAGGAGTGGATTTTTCTGAATCAGAAGGAGATCCAACATTATTGGATAATTTTAAAAGTTTTTCTTTTAATTCAGAATTCTCCAACTCAAGCTTTTTTGTTTCAAATTCAAATAGCTTTTTCAGCTTTTTGTATTTGAGACTGATCTGAGACTTGAGTTCCAGAAGTTCAGTTAGACCGGAAACTAACTCATCTCTAGTAAGTTCAGAAAATACCTCTTCAGAATCTGATTCTGATGTAGATTCTGATCCGTCATCTTCTGTCGCCATCAGCGCACAGTTAGCCTGCTCATCTTCAGAGTCTGAATCATCTTCTGACTCATCCCAGGTTGCCATAAGACCTTTCTTCTTATGAAACTTCTTCTTGGGATTTTCCTTCTGAAGTTTTGGACATTCATTCTTGAAGTGTCCAGGCTCATTGCATTCATAGCACATGACCTTCTTCTTGTCAAATCTTCTGTCATCAGAAGATTCTCCACGTTCAAATTTCTTTGAACTTCTGAAGCCTCTGAACTTCCTTTGCTTGGTCTTCCAGAGTTGATTTAGCCTTCTGGAGATCAAGGACAGTTCATCTTCTTCTTCAGATTCTGATTCTTCAGGATCTTCTTCTCTAGCCTGAAAAGCGTTAGTGCATTTCTTGATATTGGATTTTAATGCAATAGACTTACCTTTCTTTTAAGGCTCATTTGCGTCCAGCTCTATTTCATGACTTCTCAAGGCACTGATAAGCTCTTCCAGAGAAACTTCATTCAGATTCTTTGCAATCTTGAATGCAGTCACCATAGGACCCCATCTTCTGGGTAAGCTTCTGATGATCTTCTTTACGTGATCAGCCTTGGTGTATCCCTTGTCAAGAACTCTCAATCCAGCAGTAAGAGTTTGAAATCTTGAAAACATCTTTTCAATGTCTTCATCATCCTCCATCTTGAAGGCTTCATACTTCTGGATTAAAGCTAGAGCTTTAGTCTCCTTGACTTGAGCATTTCCTTCATGAGTCATTTTCAAAGACTCATATATGTCATAGGTCGTTTCCCTGTTAGATATCTTCTCATACTCAGCATGAGAGATAGCATTCAGCAAAACAGTTCTGCATTTATGATGATTCCTGAAGAGCTTTTTCTGATCATCATTCATTTCTTGCCTTGTCAGCTTTACGCCACTGGCATTTACTGGATGTTTGTAACCATCCATCAGAAGATCCCATAGATCACCATCTAGACCAAGAAAGTAACTTTCCAGTTTATCTTTCCAGTATTCAAATTTTTCACCATCAAATACCGGCGGTCTAGTATAACCATTGTTACCGTTGTGTTGCTCAGCAGAGCCAGATGTAGATGCAGGTGTAGACTTTTCAATTTCACCAGCCATCTTTTACTGAAGCGTTTTTCTCTTCCTGAATCTTTTCTAAACACGGTTAAGTGCTTGCACCTTAGAACCGGCGCTCTGATGCCAATTGAAGGATAGAAAAACACTTAGAAAGGGGGGGTTTGAATAAGTGTAGCTTTAAAAACTTGACAGATAAAAATAAATTGCACAGTTATTTTTATCCTGGTTCGTTGTTAACTAAACTACTCCAGTCCACCCCCGCAGAGATGATTTACCTCAACTGAGGATTTAATCCACTAATCGCACGGATTACAATGGTTCTCCACTTAGTCAGCAACTAAGTCTTCCAGAGTCTTCTGATCACACACTGATCACTCCAGGAACAACTGCTTAGATACCCTCTAAGACTTTTCTAGAGTATTCTGATCCACACGATCACTCTAGTTACAACCTGCTTAGATAACCTCTAAGACTTCCTAGAGTATTCTGATCCACACGATCACTCTAGTTCCTTACAACTTAATGTAATCAATTCTAAGAGTATTACAATTGCTTCTTAAAAGCTATAATCACAAACTGTGATATTTCTCTTAACGTTTAAGCTTAATCTCACTAATATATTACAACAGCAATGTAGTGAGCTTTGATGAAGATGAAGATTCTGAGCTTTGATTTGAACAGCGTTTCAGCAAGTTGATATTCACAGAATAGGTGTAGAATTGGTTAACCTTGCTTCTCATCAGAACTTCATATTTATAGGCGTTGGAGAAGATGACCGTTGAGTGCATTTAATGCTTTGCGTGTTCCGTACAGCATCGCATTTAATGTTATACGCTTTTGTCAACTACCTCGAGCCTTGTTCACGCTGTGTCTACTGACGTAGCCTATAATAGCTTTTAACGTTCCTTTTGTCAGTCAGCGTAGCTTGCCACTTGTACTTCCTTCTGATCTGATGTTTGTGAATACAACGTTTGAATATCATCAGAGTCAAACAGCTTGGTGCAAAGCATCTTCTGATCTTCTGACCTTGAAGTGCTTCTGAGCGTGATACCATCAGAACTTCAGTGCTTCTGTTCTCTTGTTCTTCTGATGCTTCCATAGACCCATGTTCTGATTCTGCTTCGACCATCTTCTGATGTCTTGCCAGACCATGTTCTGATGTTGCATGCTGAACCCTTGAGACAAAGCTTCTGAGCGCTGAATTATGCGTACTCTTTATATATTTCCTGAAAAGGAAATTGCATTGGATTAGAGTACCATATAATCTTAAGCAAAATTCATATTATTGTTATCATCAAAACTAAGATAATTGATCAGAACAAATCTTGTTCTAACAGATTGGTCCGTTCTGGAATGCTCTCTTTCCGTGATATTGGCCCAAATGTGAAGAACAATCCGTTGCCAACTCATGAAGCATCTGCTGTGAATATGGTGCATGGATGCCCTGGGAAGTATAAGATTTATCGTGTGGAACACATCAGAGGATCATTGGTAGAGATGCATGCCACTCTATGTGAATACAGTCATTATGAGCATAATCATGCTGCTTGTAGGATTTGTTCAGTCAATCCTCGAGGATGTTACATTGTGAGAAGAGACTTGCAAGAGATGATAGATCAAAGGCTCATTGAGATTCTGAGGGATAGAGATGAAGATGATGTCAATGTGATTGAACCATGCTTTGAAATCCCGGAATGTGTAGAGATTGGTTATTATGGCAAAGCTGCTGTGGAACCTCTTGTGATATGTTTGCCTGGATCTGTACCTTATAGTTCTGATAAAGCTGTACCTTACAGATACAATGCCACCATGTTGGAAGCTGGAAAAGAAGTTGAGATTAAGCCTCTGTCTTCTGTTGAGAATATAGCAGATGTTAGTAGAGTGACTAGAAGTGGACGAGTTTTTACTCAGCCCCAAACAGTTGTGGATGTCCAGAGGAATTCTACTCCAGTACCTATGAACAATAATGATGTGACAAAAGTGAATGCTGGGTCATCTTCAGGAAAGGAGATGGATGAGATTTTGAAGCTTATCAAGATGAGTGATTATAAGATCGTGGATCAGCTGCATCGCACTCCGTACAAGATTTCTATAATGGAGCTGCTGGCGAATTCTCCTGCTCATAGGGATTCTCTGATGAAAATACTTGATCAAGCCTTTGTGGATCATGATGTGACGCTGGATCAGTTTAATGGGGTTGTGAGTAATATCACTGCGTGTAATAATTTGAGCTTCAGTGATGAAGATTTGCCTGAGGAGGGAAGAAATCATAATTTGGCTTTGCACATCTCTGTCAGTTGCAAAGAGGACTCAATGTCCAATGTGTTGATCGATACTGGATCATCCTTGAATGTCATGCCAAAATCTACTCTTGCTAAGCTGTCTTATGGTGGCACACCAATGAGATTTAGCAATGTGATTGTCAAGGCTTTTGATGGATCGAAGAAATCAGTGGTTGGAGAGGTTGATTTGCCTATTGGTATCGGACCATTTGTCTTCAAGATTACTTTTCAAGTGATGGATATTTTTCCAGCATACAGTTGCTTATTAGGACGCCCGTGGATCCATGAGGCTGGGGCAGTTACTTCAACTCTTCACCAAAAGTTGAAATTTGTGAAAGATGGAAAGATGGTCGTTGTGAATGGAGAACAAGCTTTGCTGATTAGTCATCTCTCTTCGTTCCGTACCATAGAAGCGGATGAAGTGGTCATTGGAACTGCATTCCAAGCCCTGTCTGTTAATGATGAAATCAAAAAGGATGAAGCTTCCATTGCCTCCTTCAAAGATGCTCAGCTGGTGGTTCAGAATGGACATTCAGGAGTCTGGGGACAAGTGGTGAGTCTACAAGAGAACAGGAATAGAGCTGGTCTGGGATTTTCTGCCTCAGACAAGTCTGTGATGAAGTCTGAATCTGCTTTTCGTCCTTATCAAGAGATGTTTCATAGTGCTGGGTTTCTACACCCGACTCTTCCAGAGGTGAACGCTATTGTTGAAGATGAATCAGAGCCAGAGGTGCCAACCTTTGTGACCCATGGAAAGATGATTAAGAACTGGATCACCATTGACATTCCTGAGTGTACTCATGTCTCAAAGTAATTTTGCTTTTATGTTTTTCAAAATCCTTTCATTCTGCCCAAGATGAAAGTGAAGTTGTTGGGGCTGTTTTCTGTTCGTTTTAAACATTAAAATCATCAATAAAAGTCATTTTGTTTCTGCATATAAATGCTTTTTATCTTTTTGCTTTTTCTGGAAAGTGGTAACACAAAAAACCTTAAAAAATGTTTTCATTCCTTTCCATAATCTGCACGATTACATGTTTGCATATATCTTTCCTTTTCCTGAAATAATAATCACTTGTGCGGATTAATCAATAAAACCGTTGAAAGTAATGACCCTGCGCCCTCTCCTAACTTCGAGTGTCCTGTGTATAAGGCGGAAGAAGAGAGTGATGAATGTATTCCTGATGAGATTTCCCGACTGCTTGAGCACGAGGAAGACACTATTCAGCCATATAAAGAGCCATTGGAAGTCATCAATTTGGGTTCTGAAGAGGATAAAAAGGAAGTCAAGATTGGGGCACTGCTTGGTCAAGATGTTAAGAAGAGGATGGTAGAGCTTCTTAAAGAGTATGTTGACATTTTTGCGTGGTCCTACCAAGATATGCCTGGACTGGACACAGATATTGTGGAGCATCGCTTGCCGTTGAAACCAGAATGTCCTCCTGTCAAGCAAAAGTTAAGAAGGAGTCATCCTGATATGGCAGAAAAGATTAAGAATGAGGTCTTGAAGCAGATAGATGCAGGTTTCCTTGTCACTTCTGTATATCCTCAATGGATTGCCAATATTGTGCCTGTTCCGAAGAAAGACGGAAAAGTTCGCATGTGCGTTGATTATAGAGATTTAAATAAAGCCAGTCCGAAAGATGATTTTCCTCTACCTCACATTGATATGTTGGTAGATAGCACTGCAAAGTTTGAAGTTTTCTCCTTTATGGATGGTTTTTCAGGATATAACCAGATTAAGATGGCACCTGAAGACATGGAAAAGACAACCTTTATCACACCATGTGGGACATTCTGTTACAAAGTGATGCCTTTTGGGTTGAAGAATGCTGGTGCGACATATCAGAGGGCCATGACTACTCTTTTCCATGATATGATGCACAAAGAAATTAAGGTTTATTGCCAAGTCCCAATCAGAAGAGGGGCACATGGAAGATCTGTTAAAGTTGTTTCAGCGTTTGAGAAAGTATCGTCTCCGCTTAAACCCAAACAAATGCACTTTTGGTGTCCATTCTGGAAAGATATTGGGTTTTGTTGTCAGTCAGAGAGGAATTGAAGTAGATCCTGATAAAGTCAAAGCAATTCAGGAAATGCCAGCACCAAAGACTGAGAAACAAGTAAGAGGTTTTCTCGGACGTTTGAATTATATCTCCAGGTTCATTTCCAATATGACTGCTACCTGTGAGCCAATCTTCAAGTTGTTAAAGAAAAATCAGGGATGTGTGTGGAATGAAGATTGTCAGAAAGCTTTTGACAACATCAAAGAATATCTGCTTGAACCTCCCATTTTGCTCCCTCCAGTTGAGGGAAGACCTCTGATTATGTACCTCACAGTGCTTGAAAACTCAATGGGATGTGTGTTGGGTCAGCATGACGAGTCTGGTCGAAAAGAGTATGCAATATACTACCTTAGCAAAAAGTTTACCGAATGCGAAACAAGATACTCGCTGCTTGAGAAAACTTGCTGTGCTTTGGTGTGGGCTGCTCGCCGACTGAGACAGTATATGTTGAACCACACCACCCTATTGATCTCCAAAATGGATCCAATTAAGTATGTATTTGAGAAACCTGCATTAACTGGAAGGATTGCTCGCGGGCAAATGTTGTTATCAGAGTATGATATTGAATACCGAGCTCAGAAAGCTGTGAAAGGAAGTGTGTTGGCAGAGTACCTCGCTCACCAACCAATTGATGATCATCAATCTATCAGGATGGACTTCCCAGATGAAGATATAATGTATTTGAGATCTCAAGATTGGGATGAACCGTTGCCAGAAGAAGGGCCTGATCCCGAATCCAAATGGGGTTTGATTTTTGATGAAGCTTCCAATATTCATGGCCATGGAATTGGCGCCATTATCATCACTCCACATGGATCACATGTTCCTTTCACTGCAAGGATATGTTTTGACTGTACAAACAATATTGCTGAGTATGAAGCTTGCATCATGGGACTTGAAGAGGCCATTAATTTGAGAATTAAGATTCTTGATGTTTATGGAGATTTTGCGCTTGTGATTAATCAGATTAAAGGAGAATGGGAAACTCGTCATCCTGGTTTAATTCCTTACAAAGATTACGCCAGAAGGTTATTGACATTCTTCAACAAAGTTGAATTCCACCACATCCCTCGAGATGAGAATCAGATGGCCGATGCTTTAGCCACATTGTCATCCATGTACAAAGTAAATTTCCACAATGAGGAGCCTCGAATTACAATCAGGCGCCTTGATAGACCGGCTCATGTATTTGCAGTTGAGGAAGCAACAGATGAAAAGCCTTGGTATTTCGATATTAAGCACTTCCTCCAGACTCAAGAGTACCCACTTGGGGCATCAAATAAAGACAAGAAAACTTTGAGGAGATTGGCTGGCAGTTTCTTCATCAATGCTGATGTTTTGTATAAAAGGAATTATGACATGGTCTTGCTCAGATGCGTGGATAGACACGAAGCAGACATGTTGATGCATGAAATTCATGAAGGTTCTTTTGGTACCCATGCCAACGGACATTCGATGGCTAAAAAGATGCTTAGAGCAGGTTACTATTGGTTGACAATGGAATCTGATTGCTACAAGTTTGTAAAGAAGTGTCACAAGTGTCAAGTGTATGCTGACAAGATTCATGTGCCTCCGACACTTCTCAATGTTATTTCTTCCCCATGGCCTTTCTCTATGTGGGGTATTGATATGATTGGCATGATTGAACCCAAGGCTTCGAATGGACATCGATTCATCCTGGTAGCAATCGATTACTTCACCAAGTGGGTAGAAGCTGCTTCATATGCTAATGTAACAAAGCAAGTTGTGGTCAGATTTATCAAGAACAACATCATCTGCAGATATGGTGTACCGAGCAAGATCATCACTGATAATGGCTCGAATCTGAACAATAGCATGATGAGAGAATTGTGTGAAAGCTTCAAGATTGAACATCACAACTCTTCGCCTTATAGGCCAAAGATGAATGGAGCTGTTGAAGCAGCAAATAAAAATATTAAGAAGATTGTGCAAAAGATGGTTGTCACGTACAAAGACTGGCACGAGATGCTCCCATTTGCTTTGCATGGGTACCGTACATCTGTTCGTACTTCAACAGGGGCAACTCCCTTTTCTTTGGTTTATGGCATGGAAGCAGTGCTCCCTATTGAGGTTGAGATTCCATCATTGAGAATTTTAATGGAAACCAAGTTATCTGAGGCTGAATGGTGTCAGAGCAGGTTTGATCAATTGAATTTGATAGAAGAAAAGAGAATGACGGCTTTATGCCATGGTCAGTTATACCAGAAAAGAATGAAGAAAGCATTTGATAAGAAGGTTCGACCTCGTGTATTCAGAGAAGGCGACCTCGTGCTCAAAAGGATCTTGTCTTTCACCTCCGATTCAAGGGGCAAATGGACTCCTAATTTTGAAGGACCATATGTTGTTAAGAAAGCCTTCTCTGGCGGTGCATTAATTCTTGCAACTATGGATGGAGAAGAGCTCCCACGTCCCGTGAATGCTGATGTAGTCAAGAAATACTTCGCCTAAATAATAAAAGAACAGCTCGCTAAGTTGAAAACCCGAAAGGGCGGCTTAGGCAAAAAAGAGCGTCTCGGTGGATTGAAAACCCGAAAGGGCGGTCCAGGCAAAAATTAGAGACATAAACAGAATAAAATACCCGGTGGACTGAAAACCCGAAAGGGCGGTCCAGGCAAAAGTTAGGGATTCATGGCAAGTAACTACATCAGACAAGACTTGATCATCAGCAGTCATCTGTTTATCATGAAGAAGTTCGACATTTTTCAACGGAAGCCTTTGCTCAGGAATTCCCAGTTGAGAGAGAGGATGGGGTCATTACATTTCAATGTACCTTTTCCACAAAATTACCACTTTCTAACTTTGTAATAATCTATGGGGTCTTGCCTTTTGCAGGCTACCATTCCATTAAAAAAGTTTGAGCCTTTATCTTTTATTGGCAATCTTATTTCTTTCATATCTCTCAAAATGTCATTTATTGTTGATAGTAATTTTTGAAACAAAGAGATAATTGATTTCAACAAAATCCTTTTGAAAATTATAAAAGAATTTTTACTTTGATTCATGAGTGCATTACAAGGAATGGATATGTTGATGTATTCATATGCAGAAGAACGTATTACACTCAATACACCTTTGGCCTGGTTCGAGTTTGGTTTAGAACTCAACTACGGTGTTCTCTCAGCTTCAATGTTCCCTAGTGTTGGGTAGCATAAATTCTGAAGCCATCGAAAGATTGATAGCAGTTTCTGCTTTGGTGTTCAGCTTGGGACATGCTTGATTATGTCATCTTCGTACACCATCTCTTTCTACCTCCAGTGGAACGTTGGTAGTTCACCTTCAGTGGAACGTTGGTGTATTTTGTTATCTTCATCGTCAGTGGTACGTCGATGTATTTCTCTTCACCTTCAGTGGAACGTTGGTGTATTTTGTTATCATCATCGTCAGTGGTACGTCGATGAATCATCTCTTTCTACCTCCAGTGGAACGTTGGTAGTTCACCTTCAGTGGAACGTTGGTGTATTTTGTTATCTTCATCGTCAGTGGTACGTCGATGAATCATCTCTTTCTACCTCCAGTGGAACGTTGGTAGTTCACCTTCAGTGGAACGTTGGTGTATTTTGTTATCTTCATCGTCAGTGGTACGTCGATGAATCATCTCTTTCTACCTCCAGTGGAACGTTGGTATTTCACCTTCAGTGGAACGTTGGTGTATTTTGTTATCTTCATCGTCAGTGGTACGTCGATGTATATCTCTTCAATACCTTTAGTGGAACGTTGGTAGTTCACCTTCAGTGGAACGTTGGTGTATTTTGTTATCTTCATCGTCAGTGGTACGTCGATGTATTTCTATTCATATCATCAGTGGTACGGTGGTATAACTCTCTTCATATCATCAGTGGTACGGTGGTATAACTCTCTTCATATCATCAGTGGTACGGTGGTATATCTCTCTTCATATCATCAGTGGTACGGTGGTATATTTCTTCTTCATGCCTTCAGTGGAACGTGGGTATGTGTTATCGTCAGTGGTACGGCGGTACATCTCTTCATATCATCAGTAGTACGATGGTATATTTCTTCTTCATGCCTTCAGTGGAACGTTGGTATGTGTTATCGTCAGTGGTACGGCGATACATCTCTTCAATCATCAGTGGTACGATGGTGTGATTTCTGTTAACGGAAGATTGGCATTCTAATTCAGG
Source organism: Vicia villosa (assembly GCF_029867415.1). Lineage (NCBI taxonomy): Eukaryota > Viridiplantae > Streptophyta > Magnoliopsida > Fabales > Fabaceae > Vicia > Vicia villosa. The sequence continues at coordinate 44,446 of NW_026706108.1, forward strand.
ATGCATACTTTCTCATCCCCAGTGAAAGAGGATGTTCCCTTTTTCTCATCCCCAGTGAAAGAGGATGCTATAACCTCTCTGACGTGAAGTGTTTTCCCCAGAGAAGTTTCTTTTCCCACCAAAGTTCCGTCGCTCCAACAAAGTCTTGCCTTCCCCAGTGGAACTTCTAAGACATTTGTTTCCCCAGCGGAGTTATAGCGAGACATTTGTTCTCCCTAGTGGATCACTTGTTACTCTCCAATGTTGTCATGCTTTATTATCATCACGTGCATTCATTAACATTGCATTGCATCTTAGGCTCAAAAATTGTGTTTTATATATTTAAGTCTCTTCGATTTTTGTCAAAACGAAGATTTCCAATCATCGTATCTCCAAATCGAAGAAACTTAAATAGGGGCATCTGTCATACCCCAATTTTCGACCCTAAGATCATACATCAATTGCATTCAATCATCAATCAAGAGCACCATTGTGAAGCTTTATCTTTGGTACTGTGATTATCTCTGAGGGGAATTATCGAGCATTTATAACCTTTTATTTGTTTATACTAACCAAAAAAATCAAAAATATATGTTTTGTCTCTTTTGTTTATATTTTACAGGTGAAAGATCGGGCAAAAATCAAAACAGTGCAAGAAAACAATTTTTGAAAATTTGAAGGTGGAAATCGATTTACCCCTGTGGGAAATCGATTTCCTGTGCGCAAAATTCAAAAAAATATAAGAGGGAAGCTTGACATCATTTTGGCACCTTTTTATTTGATCATTTTATCAATTTTCCACCTCATCAAAATTAACTCATTCATTAAACCCTCTTTAACCCCATTTTACCACTTTTTACCATTTAATTGCCACTTTAATCACCAATTAAACACAAGTTAATCACCAAACATAAAAAGACCAATTTGCCACTACTCTTGCTCCAACTCTATAAATAGAGCCCTCTACTCTCTCATTTCTCAAGCTTGGAGAGCCAAAAAATTGCTTGCAAATTCATTTCTCACCCTTTCCAAAACCCTCACCCAAAGTTCATTTTCATAAGATTAGTAAGGTTCACATTGAATCTTGCTAATTTTGAACTAAGCCTCCTACATTTCACTCTTTTCTTTGATTGTTCATCTCCATACTTGAAGGATCTACACTTTGTGCTTGTTCTTGAAGCTACTTCAACACTTTAATTCAAGAATTGGTAAATTTCTCAATTCTAAGATGTAGATCTTTGTTGCTTGTGTTCAATGCATCTTTGATGCTATATTGGTGCTATTTGATGGTGATTTGATGGAAAATTCGTGCTCCTATGGATATGTGATCATAAGGTGTTTGTATGTTTGCCTAAATCAAGTTTCAAAGTTCATAATGCTGTTTTTTTGAAAACTGTGCGCAGGAAATCGATTTCCGACAGAGGGAAATCGATTTCCACTCTGTTTTTTGCGCCCAAAACTGAACTCTGCACTCAGGAAATCGATTTCCTACAGAGGTAAATCGATTTCCAGTAAGGCAGAATGTGTTTTTTGCCTTTTTTATGCTTGTTTTGGCTTCCTACTTCCTCCACTTCATTAATATCATTGGATCTAGGATGTTGATAGGTTTGAAATGACCTAATCCATAATATTAGATGAATGATATTAATGATAGTGTGAGTTGATTATCTTTTTGTGAATTTTATTCTTCTTCCTCCATTTCATTAATATCATTGGATCTAGGATATTGATAGGTTTGAAAGAACCAAATCCATAATATTAGATGAATGATATTAATGATAGTGTGAGTTGATTATCTTTATGCATTTTATCTTCTCCTTCTCCTTTTTTTCTTTTGATCGATGAAAGTCTTAATACTTTGAGAATTCTTATGGATTCTTAGTAAAGACTAGATCGTTACCTATTTTCCTTTCGTGCGGTATTGTTTTCGGAAGGCGATCTACATATCGTTCTTCTCGCATGCATTAGCACATAAAGTTTTGACCGGCCTCGTTGTAGGGTGATTTCTACATAAATCACTTGGCGATCTGCTTAACATAGCGCAATATTTCGTGTCCCGAATAAAAAAAGATCAAACATGGAAGAGAATTGTATGCGGTTGATTTAAGACTTGTGGAGGTTTTTATCGTGTAGTCGCTATGATTCTATCAAGCTTCTGATAAACCCCATTGAATTTAAATCCGAGTACATCATTCACTCACCATAGATCTTCCTACTAACTTTGATAACATACTTGACAAGTTTCAAGATGGTTATCTTTAACACTTAACAACTAACTTTAATTTCCGCACCTTTACTATACCGCTCTTTATATTACCGCTCTTTATATTTCTCGCTTTATCGCTTTACTTTATCATTTCATCATATTTACTTTCCGTCATTTTCTCTTTGTCCACTTGGACATATGTTTATGCTTCTGTTATTTTTCTTTTGTCCACTTGGACCATACTTTATTTTTTCGCTAAAACACTAATAAATAACCAAAATCTAAAAAATACATAAGGCTCTCTTTGGACTATCGGTTACTATCCCTAGCACTTTGGAGATTCGGACTTATGGACCTAGTACCTCTGGACTCATTCTATTACTATCCTGTGATTGTTCTGTCTGTCTGGCATTGTTCTGTTGTATGTTTATATGTGCAGGTATTTCCTTGAAAGCCCTTGATGGTTAATTCCAAGGCATTGATATAAGGATTTTACCCGAAAACAGCCATTACTCTGCCCAATTTTCGTCAGAATCTTAATGTGCTTAATGAAAAATGGTGCTAAGACAATAAATTCATCTGGATCCCCAAGCGTTAATGTGTTGGTATTGATAAATCCAAAGGATGGGAAAACTACCTTGGCTCTTAATGTCAAGTGTTGGCTTCTTATTCGGTTAGACCGTTTCTTTCCTTAGCTTTTATTTTATGCATTAGGTTAGCCTCTTCATCTCCTCCCATTCTTAAATTTTCAAAATCTTCTCCCTTTTTCCAAAATATTCTTATGTTTGCAATCTTTTCAAAATCTTTTTCTTAAAAATATCTTTCGCCCTTAGCGGCTTTTCTTCAAAAGTTTAGACACCGTTAATTGTCGAAACGAGTGGTTATACCCCACGATTTTGAAATTGATTGATAATAACGAGATCTTTTCCGCGTGAGAGAGCTAGTGGCATACTCGTTGATTTTATCCGAGTTGGCGCCCTTCTTTCATTTGCGATGCAAAGAACTTGTTTGTTCTCATGCTCAAGATCAATGGCTGAGTATTTCTCTCTAACGACAACAAAGTGTTTATTCGTTTTAAAAACGTTTTTTCCCAAAAGCGGAACTACATTAGCTCTGACTTCTCCATTGCACCGAGGAGGTATGTAGGCCCAAAGCTTAACGCTTTGCCGAGCTTATTTTGAAAATAAAACAAACCGTTTTTTAGCACACACACAACACAGATTTTCAAAAAGGTTCCCGTGGAGTACCACGGATATGAGGGGTGCTTTAAACCTTCCCCTCATATAATCAACACCCGAACCTGAGTTCTCTTTCTTGTTTTTTTTTTAAAAAAAACAAAACTTTGGGTTTTACGTTCTTTTCCCTTTTCCTTTGAAAAAATAAAGCGCGGTGGCGATTTCAAAACGGAATACTGATTCGAGTCAATCCCATGGCTTCGATATCAGATTTTCCCCGCTACAACATCATTCTCATCACATTCTCTCTCAACCTCCATCTCTCCCATACGTAACAGATTCCATAACAACCTCTCTAACCGCCACAACCACCATAACCGTATCAAGTTCTCACCTTTCATCATCAACCTCTATACCCGATCCCGAAACACAACCTCGGCTATACAATTTGGTCAAATCTCACATGGTTCATGGTCCTTGTGGTTTGGCAAATCAAAAATCACTTTGTATGAAAGATGGGAGATGCACAAAGTTTTATCCTAAGAAATTCCAAAGTACAACTATAGTGGACCAAGAAGGATACCCGGTTTATAGGAGAAGAAACAACGGACACACCATTCTAAAGAATGACATCATCTTTCATAGTGGTCATATTGTTCCTCACAATCCAAGTTTGTTGTTGAAGTACGAAGCCCACATCAACATGGAATGGTGCAATCAAAATACTTCTATCAAATAACTTTTCAAATATATTAATAAGGGCTCCGATAGAATTTCAGCAATCATACAAGGCCAAGACAAAAACAACGTTGATGAGATCAAACAATATTTGGATTGTCGATACATCTCCCCAAGTGAAGCATGTTGGCGGATATTTTCTTATTCTATTCATGGCAAAAAACCAGCCGTAGAAAGATTGTTTTTTCACATGGAAGGTGAAAATTCCGTGTACTACAAAGACTACGAGCAGGTTGGTGATGTGTTGCTCAAACCAAGTGTAACGGAGTCCATGTTTACGGCTTGGTTTGAGGCTAACAAAACTTATGAGGAAGCAAGGTTACTAACTTATGGGGACTTTGTTTCTAAATTTGTCTATCATAAACGAAGTCGAAGTTGGAAACCAAGGAAGCGAGGGTATACCATTGGTCGACTGATTTGGGTTCCCCAATCCACCGGCGAGTTGTTTTATTTAAGAATGATGCTTACCGTCAAGAAAGGTCCGTTGTGCTATCAAGATATCAAAACGGTTGATGGTAAGAAGTGCAAAACTTTTAGAGATGCGTGCTTTGCGATGGGTTTTTTACAAGATGATCGTGAATTTGTCGAGGCAATAAAAGAGGCGCATCTTTGGGGTTCGGGACCTTTTTTGCGCAAACTTTTTGTGACAATGTTACTTTCGGGATCCATGAACAGACCTGAACATGTTTGGAGAAAGACTTGGAGATATTTATCGGATGGCATACTCTATGATCAACGGTTATTGGCAAGAAATCAAGGTATTTAATCTTACTATATTTGTGATCTTTTTTCTTTATTTGCCTTGCTGTTACAAATTATGCCAATACTTTCCGTGGTTATTAGTAGGAATATAGTCCATAGTTTGGAATACGATAAATGTTCTTAAGCGACATATACAATCACGGAAAGTACATTCATTACTTAAGGCTTTACTTAATTATAGTTGTCTATTTAATTCATTACATGATTTAGTATAGTTTATATTATTTCAATTCAACGTGGGGAGCATGAACCTTTTTATGATGGAAGGGTATACTAGAAGGTAGTGATATTGTCCATAGTTAGTAAAATTTATCCAGTTCTGTTTTGGAACTCACTGAATGGCTGATTCAGCAACAGCTAGAAACAATACATGCATAAGACACATAGTTGCAATACACCTTGCTGGAACCCATGATAATCTTCAGGTGGATGTTGATTTTTCAATGCGGACCATTATATATAAAGCTTATGTATGCAAACAGCTGTTACAGATTTGCAATGTTATAGAATTTTTGACATTATCCAATAATATTTGATAAGGCCAACGAAAATATAATGTAACAAATTTTACATATAGGTTCTGAATTTATACATTATAGGTTTTATTTACATTTCATTTTTTAGTGGATTACACTGTTACGGTATTAATAATTATAATCCACAAGGTTCTCAATGTACAGTATGAACTCAACGGTTTTAATTCATAATATTTCCAATTTCTTGCATAGTGTTCATAATATGTATTACTTACCTTTTTAATCATAGGTTTGACAATGAGCGATGCCGAGCTTAAGGAACGGACACTGATGGCTATTGAAACACTATTGCAAAATAATAATCGTAGCTTAAAGGACTTCAAACCAATGCCAGTTCCAAAAGAGGATGTCATTTTCTTTACAGGAAACAGATTACTTTATGATGAACGTCAATATGATGTTGTTGAACAACATCAAATTTTTGAACATTTGTCTGCTTCTCTTACAAGTAATATGACTCTCTTATTACAACAATTTAGAATAGTTAAACTCTTGCATTATATTAACAAAGCTGTTTGGAAACATCTCTTATACATAGATGAACAAAGAGGAATTTTTGAGGAAATCATGGATGCTGTAGAGAAGCAACAAGGAGGTGTTTTTTTTCTGTATGGCTATGGTGGAACTGGTAAGACCTTTATGTGGAAAACTTTATCAGCAGCACTTAGGTCTAAGAAAAAAATTGTCTTGCCTGTTGCCTCAAGTGGAATTGCAAGTTTGTTGTTACCAGGTGGAAGAACAGCTCATTCTAGATTTAGGATTCCTATTCCGACTTTAGAAAATTCTATTTGCAACATTGAAAAACAAGATGATCTTGCTGGGCTTCTAAAGATGACAGATTTAATTATATGGGATGAGGCTCCTATGGCCAATAAATTTTGCTTTGAATCTCTCGACAAATCCTTAAGAGATATTATGAGTGGAATCCCCCATGCATCTAAGAAAGTTTTTGGTGGTAAGGTTGTTGTGTTTGGTGGTGACTTCAGACAAATTCTCCCTGTTATACCGAGAGGAACTAGATCAGACATTATCCATGCAACAATAAATGCTTCTTATATTTGGGATCATTGTAAGGTCTTGAGGCTTACAAAGAACATGCGCTTGCAAAATGGTGATAATGATCCTTCTACAGATGATGACATAAGGAGCTTTTCTGAGTGGATTTTAAAAATTGGAGATGGGACCATGTGTGAGCCAAATGATGGTTATGTTGATATTTGTATTCCAGATGAGTTCTTAATTTCTAGCTTTTCTGATCCAATCAAGGCAATTGTTGAAGATACATACCCTGATCTCATTCATAATTATCTTGATTCCAATTATCTTCAAAGTCGTGCGATCTTAGCTTCAACAATTGAAGTTGTTGATGATATCAACCAATATATCACAAATCTTATTCCAGGTATATAAATCACACTTAGTTCATTGTGTTTAAGTTAATTGCTAAGACCTTTTTATATGTTTTGCAAAATTATGGTGCCCATTCATTGTAACTAAATATAGGTCTTTGTAAATTGTTGTAGGAGAAGAGAAAGAATACTTTAGTAGTGATTCTATTGATAAATCTGATGTCACTAGCTTTGATGCATATGAGCATGTGACACCCGAGTTCCTAAATGCTCTCAAGACTTTGGGACTGCCTAACCATTCAATCAAGTTGAAAGTTGGTGCCACTATTATGTTGATGCCCAATCTAGATCAGTCTGAAGGATTGTGCAATGGTACAAGGCTAACTGTAACCCGACTTGCTAATCATGTCATTGAAGCTAAGATCATTTCTGGAAAAAATATTGGTAACTTATTTTATATTCCTAGAATGTCTCTATCTCCCTCACAATCGCCATGGCCGTTTAAATTGGTAAGGCGACAGTTTCCAATTATTGTTTCCTTTGCCATGACTATTAACAAATCCCAAGGGCAATCACTTGATAATGTTGGTTTGTATTTGCCTAAAGAAGTTTTTAGTCATGGGCAATTATATGTGGCTATCTCAAGAGTCAAATCGAAAAAGGGTTTAAGGATTCTTATTCATGACAAAGATAATCAATCTATGAGCTCTACCACCAATGTTGTATTCAAAGAAGTGTTCCATAACATTTGAAAAGGTCCAATTTTTATAAATATTATCTTATCATGCCATTAACAACATTTGGTAAATATTTGTTGCTCTTTACATGCACATGCTAACTTATTATTCGTTTTCAAACTATTTCAGGTCCAAACACTGACTTCATTTTTTAGATTCGTGCTGCAGCCAATGTTGTTTTCAAACAACCGTTCCTTAAAGGTCCAATTTTTATAAATATTTTCTTATCATGCCATTAACAATATTTGCTAAATATTTGTTGTTGTTTAAATGCACATTCTAACTTATTATTCGTTTTCAATGATTTTCAGGTCCAAACATTCACTCCATTTTTGAGATTAATGCTTCAGCCATATTTGAATTTCCAATCAAACATGCAAAATAGTGTTTGGACATTATTGCTCCTTCATGTTTAATGACATTCTAAAAACTAAGTATATCCTATTTGAATTATGATTTTGAGTTGATAAAGATTTGGTTCAATGGTTTTTTATTTTTAAGTTGGCATATCTTGAAAAGTCGCACGGGTTTGTAACTAGTTTGATAAAAAAAATCAGCTGCTACGAGAAAAAGTTCCACTACACAACACCCATACCATAACACCATACACTCCAATGTACTCACTATATAAGCAAGAGCTCCCCTCATTTTCAACGGACGCTTCATGATTTTATTTTTCACACTTTTTCAGTTTCACACATCATTCTCATCACATTCTCTCTCAACCTCCATCTCTCCCATACGTAACAGATTCCATAACAACCTCTCTAACCGCCACAACCACCATAACCGTATCAAGTTCTCACCTTTCATCATCAACCTCTATACTCTTCCTCATCAATCACTGTCAACAACCTCATCACCTCCATGCCATCAACATCACCATTTCAACTTCTCCATCGGTCTTCATGACTCATTTTCATCTCGTCGTCAACCTCGGTTTTCCAGAGCGTATATCATCAAGCTGCGGGCTCTAATCTCCATGGAAAGGTTTAATCATCATCAACACCAAGAGTTGCTGGTATGTATATGGAGTTGACTGAAATCTTGTGTTTATTTCACAAACTATCGTCCATGGCACCGGTGAATCATCATCAACACAAATATTCAAGATAGCCTGTAAAATTTTCTGAAGAATTGAACCGAGTTTGTTACGTCGACAGGTAAGTGTTCTTGATCCCTCTCTTCATTGCAGCTACCATGGTTAAGGCATATAGTGTATCCTACTCCTTACACAAGGATTTGGATGATTAGCGCCGATGTTCTCAATGCTGTATGTTGCATCATGCCACTTGCATTTATTTCGGATTCGAACTTGTGATGCTTTGTTCTTGACGTTAGAGTGTTTAAACGTTATAACTAATAGAATATTCAGAATCCACGTTAAAAATCGAGTGGAAGAGTGGTTCCGTTTTTAATTTCTGGGCGTATGCATGCCAGCTCCGGCGAGCATTCAATCGGAGAAGGTGACCGGAAATTTGCTCCGGCACCTGTATGTTGTTGAGTTATTTTATCCCATTGGCTAGGTGGCGCGGTCTTATTGGTCCGTTTTTCCCATTTTTTTGGCAATTTCGTTTTATTATAATCATTGGCTAGTGATGTGTGCAGTTCTGATTGGCTTGTGTTTAACTTTGTCTTTAGTCATTTAAAACTCCACTGAAGCAATTGATACCATGTCATGTTCTCGTTTTATTTTAGATCATAGGTTATAATATAATTTCACATGCTGATAAAAGAAACAAATGAAATAAATGGATGCATGATTCAATGCAATGTTTGGGCTGGTCATACGTGAACCATTGGGCCTTAGTGCCATTTCTATTCATACATCTCATTTGGGCCCAGCGCACCAATAACACATAGATTTTAGTTCATTTGGCTTTTACTAACACACCCCCTGTTAATAGTAAAAAAAAAAAAATAGTTTTTTTTTATTCTTTTGCTTGATATGTGAATTTTGCTTAAACAAAAAATGACAAAAATAGTTTTTCTTGCCAATTAGTTTTTTAAGGAATCATTGTTTTTAATTAGACTTTAATTGGTGATTTCTTTGCATTTTGATTGGTTCTTACATTAAAAAATAAATAGTTTTTAGTTTTAATTTTTGAAAATGGTTCTAAGCTTGATAAAAAAATGCCTTTGTGATTGAAAATTTTCATTGTTAGTTTAGGTTATGTTTCTCTTGTTTTTGTGAATATTTGCTATATTTTGTAAAATACCAAAAATATCCCTAGTTGTTAAAGTTGATTTTAATCAACTTAAATAACTTTTTCCCTATCTCTTTTATATTCTATTAAGTTTTAGACTTTTAAGACAACAATTAGGCTAGAAAATAGGTTAGTCTCCCTTGTTCATTTCTTTTTTCTTTTCAACATTAAAACACTAATAAATAGAGACTCGAATCACACCTTACTAAAAGTGGGAGAGAAATGAGTGGGATTTATTCCCTAATCTGTTTCTCAATCACTTAGTGGGAGAGAAATGAGTGGGATTCATTCCCTAATCTGTTTCTCGATCACTATATAATGGGAAAGAAATGAGTGGGATTCATTCCCTAATCTGTTTCTCGATCATTATACATTTTTATGTGATTCGAATTGCAAAGTAAATTCCCTTAAAAAATACTCAACTAAAAACACTTAAAACACCTAATAAAGGCTCGAATTAAAACAAAGTAATGAAGTGGTGCGAAACCTTGTATTGGGTTTTGTTCATCATGTAGTCACATAAAAAACACAAACCCAAGTTCATTCTTCTGCTAAGAACAAGTTAAGTCCAGTCCAGAAATAGGCGTATAAGTCTCCAAAGGTCGAGCATCGTTGATTGTGACCTTAACCTCTGTTCAACTAAAATACACAAAACAAATGGAAACTATTAAGCCAAACTACGGTAGCTCTGATTCCTTGTAAGGGATACGTAGGCATTGGGTCGCGGGGCCTAAGCGAGCACACTTGTTTCTTTTCCCCGTGTTTATTTTGCATGCATTCGCATTTAGGTTTTAGACATAGATACACCCTTTAGATAGAAACAAACGTAGGTGGATACTGAAGGATAGAAAAACACTTAGAAAGAGGGGTTTGAATAAGTATAGCTTTAAAACTTGTAAGATAAAAACTATTTGCACAATGATTTTTATCCTAGTTCGTTGTTAACTAAACTACTCTAGTCCACCCCCTTGGAGTGATTTACCTTACCTGAGGATTTAATCCACTAATCACACGAGATTACAATGGTTTTCCACTTAGCCAACTGCTAAGTCTTATAGAGTATACTGATCACAACCTGATCACTCTAGGAACAATCTGCTTAGATACCTTCTAAGACTTTCTAGAGTATATTGATCAACAACCTGATCACTCTAGTTCTTACAACTTAATGTAAACAAATTCTTTTAAGAGTTACAATGCTTCTTATAAAGCTATTATCACAACTGTGATTTTCTCTTAAGTTTAAGCTTAAATCTCACTAAGATATTACAACAGCAATGTAGTGAGTTTGATGAAGTTTGAGAGCTTTTGATTTGAACAGCGTTTCTGCAAGTTGGTTCAGAGTTCGTAAATCGTAAGTCGTAACCTTGCTTCTCATCAGAACTTCATATTTATAGGCGCTTGAGAAGATGACCGTTGGGAGCATTTAATGCTTTGCGTAATCCGTACAGCATTGCATTTAATGTTTCACTCTTTTGTCAACTACCTCGAGCCTTGTTTTTGCTGTGTCTATTGACGTTGCCTTTAATAGCTTCTAACGTTCCTTTTGTCAGTCAGTGTAGCCTGCCACTCTTGTACTTGCTTCTGATCTGATGTTTGTGTGAACAACGTTTGAATATCATCAGAGTCAAACAGCTTGGTGCAGAGCATCTTCTTGTCTTTTGACCTTGAAGTGCTTCTGAGCGTGATACCATGAGAACTTCAGTGCTTCTGCTTTTGATCTCAAGTTCTTCTGATGCTTCCATAGACCCATGTTCTGATTCTACTTGACCATCTTCTGATGTCTTGCCAGACCATGTTCTGATGTTGCATGCTGAACCTTCTGAGTCAGTGCTTCTTGCGCTGATTTTGTGCATACTCTTTATATAATTCCTGAAATGGAAATTGCATAGTATTAGAGTACCACATTATCTCATACAAAATTCATATGCTTGTTATCATCAAAACTAAGAATATTGATCATAACAAATCTTGTTCTAACAATCTCCCCCTTTTTGATGAAGACAAAAACATACATAAATGATATGAATTTGCGATCAAAATATCAGACGGCTAAAGACAATTACACAGCTATAGCATAAGCATATAAACATTGTGTGTGAATATGTCTCCCCCTAAGATTAACAATCTCCCCCTGAGATAAATAATCTCCCCCTGAAATAAATACTGGAAGAAATTTATAAATAAAGGACTTCCCTGAGTATTTTCCATTTCAGTTGAGACGATCACATATGCTTAGATCTTCAGAACATTCATAGCTTATGATTCTTGCTTCCATTTGGACAGCTTCAGAACTTGAATTTCTTCGATCTTCAGAATATTCATAGCTTCTGATTCTTGCTTCCATAGGACAGCTTCAGAACTTGAATTTATTCTAGAATCATTGCATGCTAGATTGTATCAGAACATTGTTGAATGTAGCAGAGCATCATCAGAGCATCTCTACATCCTGAAATGTTACAGAACAAGCTAAACGACAAAAGTCAGCATGAATGAATCAGAACATAAAATATGTATCAGAACATATAATATGAATCAGAGCAAACAACAGTAATGTTTCAGAGCATATTTTAGAACTAAAAACATGCATCAGAACATATAAGGAATAAGAATGAGTTAGAACATATTCTATCAGAATATCGTAACATTCTTCCTTCTTGCTTCTGATCTTGAAGCTTTGTAGCACTCAGCTTGCTTCAATTTTCATGAGCTTGTTTCTATACAAAATTGCTTTTCCCCATGTCTTTGCTTCTCATGTTGAGCTTTAAAGAGGATCTTCAATTCCTGCAAAACACTCAAAGACATAGAACTTGCTAGTTCTGTTAGAAATGTGGAGCCTTTCTCCCAGCAACTGATAAAATAAATCAGATCATTTATCACATTTTTCTCCCCCTTTTTGTCATAACATCAAAAACATAAAAGATTCAGATGAAAAACAAGACAAACAATATGAGAGAAGAAAAGATAAATTTCATTGATAGCTAGAGAGAAATTATCAGAAGTACAAAAGTACATGGAAGATGCATAGAAAACAGATGCAGCAAACAAAGAAAACAATCTAAGACTCAAAGACTAAGATGACCCTAGCTTGGACATGATCTTGGCCAGCATGTCATGAATCCCATTGTTGCTCTCAGTCTGCCTCTCCATGAAGGTGCGGAACTCAGCATTGATCGTGCGTTGCTCATCCATGTGAGAAGATATCTCAGCCTGGTTCTTCTGAATAACTTCCAGAGTCTTCGCGAGACGAGAAGGTTCATCAGAAGAAGCTTCACAACTTCTGTCCAGAGGGATAGCATTTTGAACCGCAGCTTCTATTGTCAGATCATCACCTTGATTTTCCTCAACAGGAATACTTTCAGCAGGATGATCTTCAGCATCTGCTTCTTCCATAGAAGCATCTCCATATTCTGCAGCAGGCACCTCAGAATCTCCATTCTCAAGAGCCTGAAGAATGGCAGCCAGATTCCTTGGAGCAGAAGGACCTTCAACTTCTGGAGGATCAGCAACTTCTGGGATGACCAAATCAGGGTCTTCTTCAGAAGGATTCTCCCTCAGAAAGTCAAACAGCGATTTGAAGTCTCCAATTAGAACTGGATACTGAGGTCTCCAGATCACAATCTCTCTGCAAGGATTAGCTTCCATTGCTGCAGCAATTCTTGCTTCCTCAAGTTCATCAACAAACTTATTTTCTTCAAAGATATATCTCTCTCCGAGACGACTGAACCAGAAGTCTTCATAACTCCTCAGAATTCCACAAGGGCGTGGAGCAGTTTCTACACAAATTTCCTAAAGTTCTTCAAAACAAGCATCTGCTTTTCTTCGGAAGATTCTCCAGAACTTTCGCATAGCAACATCATTCAGGCCAGAACTTTCAACAATTCTGAGAGTATCAAAGACTCTTCTGAGATTCCTTTTTACCATTTCAAAAATTACACCAATAGGGTATTCTCGGCGGGATTTTATTTTGGTTATTGGGGAATCAAGGTTAGGGACATAATAGGGTTAAGGCTCTCTATCCAACCTATAAGAAGATTCTGCTTTATTCTCAGAGTCTAACACTACCATTTCAGCTTCAGGACGAGGCTTGGGAGTGTAATTGCAGTCACGGAGCAATTGCTCATGTGATGCAGAATTTGGAAGACCAGAACCAGAGAGGTTGTTTTAAGAGGTGGAAGGAATAGGTTCATAATTTGCATGAGGAGGTGGTTGAGAAGTGGATATATTAGAGTGAGGTGGAAAGAGTGTTTGTAGGGGTGGTATATCAAGAACAAGATTGTCAAGGGCCTGGTCAGAAGCAAGGTTGGTTGTGGGTGGAGATGAAGGAATGGGAGCATTTTTTATGGGTGAGGGAGGGGGAGTAAGGGTTTTGGTTATAGGAGAGGAAGGAGGTGTGAGAACATGGACTTTTATGGGTGATTCTGATGGGGCCTTTTCTGGTTGATTTACTGGTTCAGGGGTTTGAGCAACAGCTATTGGTGCAACTTCTGAACGTATAGTAGGAACAGAATCAGGTTCAGAGAGATGAATACCTTTGGATACCTTCTGAACAGCTTCAAACACATCCTCAAGCTTCTTCTGCTTCTTACTCTTCTGCTCTTCCACAATCTTAGCCTTCCCAAGAGAGATTTCTCTTCTTCTGGCAGATTCCAGTGTCTCCTTCTCACTAGCAACAACTTTCTGACCTCCAACTGCTTGAGTTGTTGGTCCTTGAGATATTTTAACTTGCTGATTCACAGCTTCTTGAACATCCTCATCATCATCAGAGGCATCAATTATTAATTTTCTTGTTTTTGCTTTCTTCTTCTCAACAGCCTTTCCAGTGTCAACATTTTTATTCATCTTTCTCTTCTTCTTATTCTTCTCAGCAGTCTCCTTCTTACTCTTCTCATTTGTAACTGAAGTAACCTGAACTCCTTCAGCAACAACTTCTTCTGGAACGGCTTTCTCAACAGTAGTAGCCGCAGCTACACTCTGAACTACCTTCTCCCGATTATTAGAAGGATGATCAAATTTTCTCCTAGTCCTTCTTTCCTTCTTTTCAGCAACTTCAGGAATAGCTTCTGAAACAGCAGACCTGGAAGTAGAGGTTTTCTTGCGACCTTCTTTAGCAGGAGCACCTTTTTCTTGATCTTTTACTCCTTCATCTTCCTTGAGTGACTTCAGATATCTAGTTTTGACTCCTGGCACCTCACTTCTAAAGAAGGGTTCAAAGTCAGCAAGAATAGGATCTCTCCTGCTTCTTACTCCAGGAAGAGGTTGAGGGGCTTTGATGATAGTATCAATAACACTCATCTTTCTCAAGGTGAGAGCATTCAAGCAACTTCCAGTATTGACAGCCAGATCTTTGATGGTACCTTCAGCTTCCAAGTTCTCAACTATCTTGGAATGAACCAGAAGGTTTGTAATGATTCTTCCAAAAGGAATAATAGTACACTTCTTTACTCTAAAGGCATTTCTGGAATCCCTCACAGCATTCCACATGTGGTTGAATATTATGTAGATAACATCAACCTTCTTCTTAGTGGCAATGCAATACAGAATGTATTTCTGCTCATTGTTGATGAAATCTGCAGCATGTGTTCCTTTCCTGTGATAGAAACACCCCAGAAGAATCTTGGTCCAGATTTTATAAAGATCCCTCATGTCCTTGACACGCTTTGTCTCCTTTACGTCTGTGTAAAGGGTAGACAACACTTCTTCCCAATCAGCCCTTTGATCAATTTCGTGAGCACCCTCAGGGTTTCTTAGATCGAACATCATTCTCAGGATGTTCTCAGTAATGACCACAAACTTCCCATGGACGAAGGACGTAATGGATTTAGGAGCAACAACTGCATGCACCCAAAATTCCTTAACAAGATCTGGGTAGACCGGTCCACAGAACTCAGCAAACAATGAAGTCCACCCTTGAAAAATGATATCTTCTTTAAGACGATATCCATGTTCTTCGATGCTATCAAAATCTACCATGAGTTCACAGATAACTTCCAACTCCTTTTTGGGAATAGAACAGGCAATAACCGGAGTAATTTGCTGATCTTCTTCTCGTAGATGGAGAGGGACAGATGAGCCAACATTGTGAGATGATGAAGCGGCCATTAAAATAGTACTGAGATTTGAAGAACAATTTCTGGGTTTGCGCTTAGGGTTTGAGAAAAGACCGAAAAGGTTGCAAAAATGCATGCAAGAAGAAAGAGAGAATGGGAGCGAAAAAGATAAACGTTATGATTTGAATTGTATTTATAGAGACAGATTTGAAAATGAATGCAATAAAGTTATGAGAATGAACAGTTACAGAATCAAATGAAATCAATTGCATTAAATGATGAGTGACGTTAGATGAGAGATCGTGGTAAATGAAATGATTTAACACAGTTACCTAGGGCGGCGTCCCATCAGATTAACTCACGCTTTTACCAACCGTACATACACGTGTTCACCATCAGAGTACTCTTGATGACAGCTGTGTTGCACTGAATAGAACTTTTCATCTTCTGATTCTGATCACTGCTTCTGATTGTTATTCTTTAGAAATGATCTGGTTCTGATAGGATCATCTTTCTTTCCAAGGATCACATCTTCTGAATGAGCTGAGGTGAGTTTAGAAGATCTTCTGACTGTTGGCTCTTCAGAAATTCTGAGATTCTCTAAAGATGCAGCAACTTGATCTTCTGATTCTTTGTTTCTGAGACTTTCAGCTTCTGGAGCTTTGCTTCTTGGTTCTACAGTTGCTGATATGTCAATATCTATATCTGCAAAATTCTCAAACTGCTTTGGCTTTTCAAGACCAAGCTTATCATCAAATCTGATATTGATTGATTCTTCTATAACCAATGTTTCAGTGTTGTATACTCTGTAGCCTTTAGAGCGTTCAGAATATCCAAGAAGGAAACATTTTTTATCCTTAGAATCAAACTTACCAAGATGATCTTTAGTGTTCAGAATAAAACACACACATCCAAAAGGATGAAAATATGAAATGTTGGGCTTTCTATTCTTCCACAATTCATAAGGAGTCTTATTTAGAATAGGTCTTATAGAGATTCTATTCTGAATATAACATGCAGTGTTTATTGCTTCTGCCCAGAAGTGCTTAGCCATATTGGTCTCATTGATCATGGTTCTGGCCATTTCTTGCAGAGTCCTATTCTTTCGCTCTACAACTCCATTTTGTTGTGGAGTTCTAGGGCAAGAGAAATCATGGGCAATACCATTTTCTTTGAAGAACTCCTCAAAGAATCTGTTCTCAAATTCGCCACCATGATCACTTCTGACCTTTATGATTTTGCACTCCTTCTCAGATTGGATCTGAGTGCAGAATTCAAAGAACACTGAATGAGACTCATCCTTGTGTTTTAAGAACTTTACCCATGTCCAGCGGCTATAATCATCTACGATGACTAATCCATATTTCTTCCCTCTGACAGTTGCTGTTTTGACTGGTCCAAACAGATTAATGTGCAGAAGTTCTAACGGCCTTGAGGAAGAGACAACATTCTTAGATTTGAATGTAGGTTTGGAGAACTTGCCCTTCTGACATGCTTCACAAAGAGCATCTGATTTATATTTCAGATTTGGGAGTCCTCTAACCAGATTTAGTTTGTTAATTTGAGAAATCTTTCTCAAACTAGCATGTCCTAATCTTCTGTGCCAGACCCATTGCTCTTCAGAAACAGACATAAGACAAGTCACCTTCTGCTTCTCAAGATCAGAAAGATCAATCTTATAAATGTTGTTCTTTCTCTTGCCTGTAAATAGGATTGAGCCATCCTTCTGACTTACAGCCTTGCAAGACTTTTGATTGAAGATTATATCATAACCATTGTCACTTAATTGACTTATGGACAATAAGTTATGCGTTAATCCTTCTACAAGAAGTACATTAGTTATGGAAGGAGAGTTACCAATACTTATGGTTCTAGAGCCAATAATCTTGCCCTTCTGATCTCCTCCAAACTTGACTTCTCCACCAGATTTAAGCACCAGGTCTTGGAACATAGACCTTCTTCCCGTCATGTGTCGCGAGCACCCAGAGTCCAGGTACCATGACATTTTGTGCTTTGTCCTCTTTGCTGCTAAGGATATCTGCAACAGAAATTATCTTCTCCTTAGGTACCCACAATTTCTAGGGTCCTTTCTTGTTAGTTTTCCTCAAGTTCTGATTGAACTTGGGTTTAGCATTATAAGTAACAGGAGGAACAACATGATATTCTTTAGGTTTGGCAGCATGATATTTTTTAGGTTGTGTCACATGCTTCTTGGTGTGTTTAGTGTTAAAACTCTGTGCATGTGAAGTGAGCCTAATATCATGAGAGTGGCCATATTTTAACTGATCATACAATGGTTTGTATGTGATTTTCAAATCATCAACAGGTTCAAATTTGTGTGAGGTATCACCCTCATAGCCAAAACCAAACCTTTTGTTTCCAGAAACACCATATATCATAGAAGCAAGATGACTTCTGCCAATACTTCTAGATAGTAACTTCCTGAAGCTCGAGTCATATTCTTTCAGAATATGATTGAGACTGGGAATGGATTTTTCTGATTCAGAAGGAGATCCAATATCTTTGGATAATTTTAAAACTTTTTCCTTTAGTTCAGAATTTTCCACTTCCAACTTCTTAGTTTCAAATTTAAATTGCTTTTTCAGCTTTTTGTATTTGATACTTAGATGAGCCTTGAGTTCCAGAAGTTCAGTTAAACTGGAAAATAACTCTTCTCTAGATAGTTCAGAAAATACCTCTTCAGAATCTGATTCTGATGTAGATTCTGATCCATCATCCACTGTAGCCATCAGTGCAAAGTTAGCTTGCTCGCCTTCAGAGTCTGATTCTGATTCAGAATCATCCCATGTTTCCATAAGACCTTTCTTCTCATGAAACTTATTCTTGGGATTCTCCTTCTGAAGTTTTGGACATTCACTCTTGAAGTGTCCAGGCTCATTGCACTCATAGCAGACGACCTTCTTCTTGTCAGATCTTCTGCCACCAAAAGATTCTCCTCGTTCAAACTTCTTTGAACTTCTGAAGCTCTTGAACTTCCTTTGCTTGCTTTTCCAGAGTTGGTTAACCCTTCTGGAGATCATGGACAGTTCATCTTCTTCTTCTGATTCTGATTCTTCAGAATCTACTTCTTCAGCCTGAAAAGCATTAGTGCATTTTTTAACATTAGATTTTAATGCAATAGACTTACCTTTCTTCTGAGGCTCATTTGCATCTAGCTCTATCTCATGGCTTCTTAAGGCACTGATTAGCTCTTCCAAAGAGACATCATTCAGATTCTTTGCTATCTTGAATGCAGTCACCATTGGACCCTGTAATACGGTGAACTGACTTTTAATCGAAATGTTGCGGTTAAGCAAGAGTCGCCACCGACTTTTATTTTATCCAAACAAGTTAGAAAGGCTAAAAGAAACAGAAAAAAACCTTTTAGAGAAAACAGGGTTTGGGGGGTAATTTATGCAAAGGGAAGGTGTAAGGCACCCTTTGCATCCATGGTTTTCCATGGGCTCTTAATTGCTTTGCTCGTTTTGTAGAAGAAAAAGATGTGGACTTTAGCTCGTAAATGAGCGTAGCCATTTTGAAGAATTATGAGAAAGAATATAGAAAAAGGTTTTAGAGCAAGGCAAAGCAATTAGGGACAATTACCTTATAGTTTGAAAAGGAGGTTCTTTTAGCGTTTCAGGGTGAAAGGGTCTATCCCTGCCATAAGAGGGCAGGAAGCCTTTCATTTGGAGATAGAAGGGTCGTCGAGTTATCGTTCGCCTTAAAACTGTCCCATGCCATAGAGAAGGCAGGTAGTCTAAAGGGAAGGATCAGAATAGCCTTTTTCGTAGGCAGCCAGAGGATACCTCAACCTTTCGTAGGCAACTTTCGAGGGTCGAAGTCATATTCGTGTACCGACAGCAGCATCATTAGGGACTTATGACTTTTATTTGTATCGAGGCAGCATGGCTGAGGTATCCTCGTATTCGAGGGACATGGCTATTCTGTAAAAAAAACTCAAGGCAACAGGCAGCAAAGAGGTTACCCCAAAAGTGTGAAGGAAATTCAAGGGACATGGCTATTCTGTAAAAAAACTCAAGGCAACAGGCAACAGGCAGCAAAGAGGTTACCCCAACAGGCAGCAAAGGCAACAATCACGTGGTTAACTTCGATGACATTTATCTTGTAAAATTAGTGATTCTAGATTCAATTCAAAGTTATCACTCCCTAAAATTACTAACCACATCAATTAATAATTAAAGCAATAACGGGAGAGGGAAATTGAAACCAGCGGAGGGAGAGGGAAATTGAAACCAGCGGGATAAGATTTATAGGTTTGAGACAAGTAATAATTAAGATTTGAGTTTAGGGTTACCAATTATTCATAGCCTTGGCAATTGACAAACCCTGAAAAGGTGGAAAAAATAGCAAGTGAAAGTAGGGTGAGTGCATTATCAATTCAGCCATAAACAGGGTCAACCCTAATCAATAAAAGTAAAAATACGAGAAAGGGAAAAAATACTTAGCTTCGATTAATGAAGGTTGATGGGCAAAGATTTGCCTTGAGTCTTAAGCATTGACCCTGACCATTAGAGAATTGGCAAAAGAATAAAGGGAAAAAGTAAGTGCAGGAGAAGTTCCATTGACAAGGGCACTAAACCCTGATTAAATAAAATAAAA
This sequence comes from Vicia villosa, assembly GCF_029867415.1. Classification (NCBI taxonomy): domain Eukaryota; kingdom Viridiplantae; phylum Streptophyta; class Magnoliopsida; order Fabales; family Fabaceae; genus Vicia; species Vicia villosa. Next base: position 64,805 of record NW_026706108.1, read on the forward strand.
GGTAAATAAATATTTAAATAAGAGAGGTTAGAACTTAGCTTTTGTATTTGACGTGGCGCGTAGTCGGAGCGTATTCGAGAAGTGAACCTGAAAAAAGGCATAGAAAAACATATATTTTTCAGTGTATGGAATGATCATCGTAGCCCTAATTAGGGTACAAATTAAATAAGAAAATATAAACGATTTAATTAATTATTGGTCTCGCGACCTAATTAATTAAATCGAGGGAAGAAAAATAAATAATCAGAAAAAAGCATTTTTATGATTTTTATGAATTATTGAAAATATTTAAATAAATTATCTAATTAAATAAATAATATAAATAAATAAAAGAAAATAGATAAATAATAAATATATTAATTATTAAAAATAAAATAAATATATTAAAAGAAATAAATTGAATAAATTAAAATAGTAGTACTATTATAAAATAAAAGGTTTTTTGGAAAACTAATATATATTAGTAAAAACAAAAAAAAGATATATATATATATATATATATATATATATATATATATATATATATATATATATATATATATATATATATATATATATATATATATATATAAAACACGTTTATATAATAATAAATAAAAAAATAAAAGAAAAACTTAGCTTAGGATTGTGTGGCGCAAGGCTGTGATGGTCCACGGTACACCAGCGCATCCTTAATTGTTGGATCTGGTGATGATAAGATCTGACGGTGACGTCTTGAGGCTGTATGGTGATGGAATACGCATGCACGCACTGAACCAATGTTCTATTTGTCTGAAAAATAAAATGATGGGACCTGGGGATCGAACCGGCTCATCCAGGATCACATAAGGCACGTCTTTCCAACCCAACCAAGCATTCAGGCTGATAACAAAACGCACTCAACAAATAAAATATGGAGACCACCATTATCAACGAACACGCGCGCGAATTTTGAATCAACCAACAACGTATGGACACATCTTCATCTTCTTCCCTGAAACACGAAAATCTGCAGAAATTTTGCTACGATTTGGCAATGAACATTCCGTAGCCATTATACCTGTGCTCAGCATAATCACGTACAAACCATAAAAATAAAAAAGGAAAGCACGGTTGGACTCGTATTGATCTCCCGATCCTCACCATGGCATCAATTAGGTCTAATTCTTCCTGCAAATAAAAAACCTAAAAACGAAACCCTAACATCCATTCATGGTCGATCACGTTATAGTCACGCAAACAAAGAATTAATCGCCCAGAATTGTTCATAACTTCATAACAAACAAGAATATACACATAAAATTCATTTATGACGCATGAAAGGATGCAATCGATATTGAGAAAAAACTGACCAAACCTTGACTTGTGTGTGTGGATTCTGAGTGTTTTGATCTGGAAGGATGGTCGAGACACACTCAAAATCGTCTTGGGAATGCACTAGGATCAATGTAACTTCTTGAATCGACCTCAATTGAGATTTCAATTTTTGACTTTTTGCTTGATTTTCTTGAACTCGAATTAGAGGTTCTTGTATGCAGCCTCCTCCCCCTAGTGATCTGAGAGTGTTATGTTTATATATTGGAAAGAATTAGGTCAACAAACTTACACTAAATCCAATCCAATCTTTGTTTTGTAAATTTGAAAAAATTTGATTGAAATATATTATCAAAGCTTTCTATTTTTGTCTCAATTTTAATCCTTTTCAGCCCAATCTTTTTAGCACGAATTTGATACTAAATATTAGATATTCCCTTGATTGGTTATGATTGAATTGAAAGAAAAATCAAATCTTTTTAATTTTTCTTCCAAATATTGATTAAATTGATCTTTTTTAATGAATAAAAATTCATAGAAAATCAAATAAGCATCAATAATTCGTGGCATTTGATATGGATCTTCTAGATGACTTGGGAAGCAAGATTGGGCCATAAAAACTTGGGCTCCTTTGCAAAATAAATCAATTTAAGGCCTTTTATTTCACATTTTCCCTCCAAAATTAGCTTAACTTTGACAAGGCGTATCTCCCTCAAGTTTTGAGGTATGGAGGAGTTCTAGGACTTTTTAGAAACCTTAGAGAGTCCTCTAACCAGTGTCTTTGGTCTCATATCAAAATTATTTTCTATGCTCCTTATATGTCCTTTTGAAAAAAGTGACTTTTTGTTGACTTTTGAAAAGGACCTATAATGTTTTGGTCCATATCTCTCAAATGAAGCATTTCTAGACTTGGCATGTGAGAGACAAATTTGTAGAGAATTCAATTTCCTTCAAAATGAGCTTTGGATTGAAAATTTCTGATGTTCCATGTGAGAGTTATGGCTGGTCAAAGTTAAGTTGACTTTCTCCTATACAAACCCTAATTTAGAAACTTTTTGAATTGTTGATTTTTGATCTTTCCTTGATGAACCATGATCAATTCTTGATCAAATGGTGAATGATACTTCAATATGAGGATCTTGACAAAAAATCAGGAGTTTTGACTATACTTTGACCACAGTCGACTTCTAGGTTAACTTAGTCGATTTGTTGACTTTCTGAACAATTGAGTGACCAATCCTTTGAATTGAGACTTGACATAGAGATAATGTGAGATATATTGAGCCATATGGATGCCTTGGAGCCATTGATTCACTGATTTTTCTTTGAATAGACCAAACCCTAGTTTCAGAGCCTTGTATAGGAGAGTGTGTCTTGGAGCTTTGTGTATTGATTTGAAATTGTATAAGAGAAATTGTATGGGCAAATTTTGGGGTATGACAGACCCCATCTTCTGGGCAAGCTTCTGATGATCTTCTTTACATGATCAGCCTTGGTGTAGCCTTTGTTCAGAACTCTTAATCCAGCAGTTAGCGTTTGAAATCTTGAAAACATCTTCTCAATATTTTCATCGTCCTCCATCTTGAAGGCTTCATATTTCTGGATTAGAGCAAGAGCTTTGGTCTCCTTGACTTGATCATTTCCTTCATGGGTCATTTTCAATGACTCATATATATCATAGGCAGTTTCCCTGTTAGATATCTTCTCATACTCAGCATGAGAGATAGCATTCAGCAAAACAGTCCTACATTTATGATGATTTTTGAAAAGCTTCTTTTGATCACCATTCATTTCTTGTCTTGTAAGCCTTATGCCAGTAGCTTTCACTGGATGTTTGTAACCATCCATCAGAAGATCCCATAAGTCACCATCTAGACCAAGAAAGTAACTTTCAAGTTTATCTTTCAAGTATTCAAAATTTTCACCGTCAAATACTGGTGGTCTAGTATAACCATTGTTACCATTTCCATTGTATTGCTCAGCTGAGCCAGATGTAGATGTATTTGTTGGAATTTCACCAGACATCTTTTACTGAAGTGTTTTTCTCTTCCTGAATCTTTTCTAAACACGGTTAAGTGCTTGCACCTTAGAACCGGCGCTCTGATGCCAATTGAAGGATAGAAAAACACTTAGAAAGGGGGGTTTGAATAAGTGTAGCTTTAAAACTTGTAAGATAAAAACTATTTGCACAATGATTTTTATCCTGGTTCGTTGTTAACTAAACTACTCCAGTCCACCCCCTTGGAGTGATTTACCTCACCTGAGGATTTAATCCACTAATCACACGAGATTACAATGGTTTTCCACTTAGCCAACTGCTAAGTCTTCTAGAGTATACTGATCACAACCTGATCACTCTAGGAACAATCTGCTTAGATACCTTCTAAGACTTTCTAGAGTATATTGATCAACAACCTGATCACTCTAGTTCTTACAACTTAATGTAAACAAATTCTTTTAAGAGTTACAATGCTTCTTATAAAGCTATTATCACAACTGTGATTTTCTCTTAAGTTTAAGCTTAAATCTCACTAAGATATTACAACAGCAATGTAGTGAGTTTGATGAAGTTTGAGAGTTTTGATTTGAACAGCGTTTCTGCAAGTTGGTTCGGAGTTCGTAAATCGTAAGTCGTAACCTTGCTTCTCATCAGAACTTCATATTTATAGGCGCTTGAGAAGATGACCGTTGGGAGCATTTAATGCTTTGCGTAATCCGTACAGCATTGCATTTAATGTTTCACTCTTTTGTCAACTACCTCGAGCCTTGTTTTCGCTGTGTCTACTGCCGTTGCCTTTAATAGCTTCTAACGTTCCTTTTGTCAGTCAGCGTAGCCTGTCAGTCTAGTACTTGCTTCTGATTTGATGTTTGTGTGAACAACGTTTGAATATCATCAGAGTCAAACAGCTTGGTGCAGAGCATCTTCTTGTCTTCTGACCTTGAAGTGCTTCTGAGTGTGACACCATGAGAACTTCAGTGCTTCTGCTTCTGATCTCAAGTTCTTCTGATGCTTCCATAGACCCATGTTCTGATTCTGCTTGACCATCTTCTGATTTCTTGCCAGACCATGTTCTGATGTTGCATGCTGAACCTTCTGAGTCAGTGCTTCTTGCGCTGATTTTGTGCATACTCTTTATATAATTCCTGAAATGGAAATTGCATAGTATTAGAGTACCACATTATCTCATACAAAATTCATATGCTTGTTATCATCAAAACTAAGAATATTGATCAGAACAAATCTTGTTCTAACAGATACCATCGAGTACGATGGGCGTGAGGGGTGCTAGCACCTTCCCCTTGTGTAACCGACTCCTGTACCCTATTATCTGGTCGCAAGACCTTGTTCTTATTTGAGTTAGGTTTCCTGGTATTCCTTTCCCTCGATGGGATAAATATATTAGTGGCGACTCTGATTCCATTTTTTTGCGGTAGTGACAACGAGTTCTACAAAGTTACTCAGAATGTTAGCCCTTCTAAAGCATCCTCGATCATCATACATTCATACCATGCAATGATACTTTAAGAAAGAACCTATCTGAGTAGTAGTATCGGGTAGCGACTAAGCCCCCAACATAAGTCGAGAGTAGTCCCCCCACTACGTTCCTAAAAGCCAAGATGGGTTAATGGGTAACTAAAGGTCTTTAAGCTCCGACGCACCCAAGGGTATCTACACTAACTTCCCTCATGCAAGAGAAGAGTGCAAACAACCATGGAGGCCTAACTTAAGCGTGAAATTCATATTGACAAATCCCAAGCATGCACAAGGGAGGTCTCCATGACTATGCCACTCCTATCTTAAGGTGTACTCGAATCCGGGTGTAGGACTCATCTTCCGTTCAATACCCAAAGCAACCTTGAAAAGTAAAGCAAACAAAACAAACAATTATTAAGTGATTTAAGCTCTAAGGTAACCCCTCTTTTTAAGTAACCCCAACAGAGTCGCCAGTTCTGTAATACGGTGGGAGATCTTACTTTTATTTTATTTTCGCAAACAAATGTTGCGGTGAGCAAGAGTCGCCACCGACTTTTATTTTATCCAATTAGGAAAGGTATAAAAGAACAGGAAAGACCTTCTTTGAAAAGAGATTGAGTTTGGGGGGTAGGTTATGCAAAGGGAAGATGTAAGCACCCTTTTGTGAATACAAGATTACAATCACAAAGATGTTTTTGATTCATGGCAAACTCAATAAGCATACAAGCAACAAGGTGGAAGCAGAAAACTCAAAGAAAAGCAAGCATTGATCACTCATGTCAGAACAGGTCGACCTATTATGCTTATAGGTTGACTCAACACAAGCAAAACAAGAAGAATGCAGAAAAGCAGCAGTTAGGTCGACCTACTGTCAACCTAGGTCGACCTAAAATGGAGAAAAATCCATATACTTCTGCTAGGTCGACTCACACATCATCTAGGTCGACCTAAATTGATGAAATTTACATACCAGTCTGCTAGGTCGACCTACACAACAACTAGGTCGACCTAATCTGAGAAAATGTCCCCAGAATGCATTTGAAGAGGATTCTGGTCGACCTACTCCTTAAACAGGTCGACCTAACTGGGAGCAAAATTCTGCAAGCACTGCTAGGTCGACCTAAGCTCTACAAGAGGTCGACCTAACTGATCAAGAATGCCAAATATTCTGTTTCTCTCATCTCCAATTGTTAAGCTATCATATATATTATCAAAGGTTCATTATTCAAAGCAACACCAACGACTGAAAGATACACAAACGCTTCTCATCTTCGTTCTTCATCATCTCCAACACAATTACACATAATCATTCTTGCGTTGCGGGTTAGTGATGAGTTCGATAACGTCCATGGAACGGAATTGAAGATTCCTAGTGGGTGAAGGTTTGTGGGGTTTGTTGGTGAATAAAATCTGCGGGTTTTGTCCTCCACGACGGGTGGTTCTTGGGGGTTTTTATCAAGAGACGTTCATTGAGGATTCGGCTGAGTGTAACGATTGAGGAACGGGGAGTTCAAGGAATCAAGACACTGCAGAAGGGAATCAAAGTGAAGCTCTTGGATAACCTTGATCTTGCTCAAGATTAAGGGGGAAGAAGATTCAAAGGATCGACATAATTGGTTTATCGTTTATCGCTTTGTTATCTTCTTTGTATATACTACTTTCAACATTAATGAAAGATTACCCAATTTCAATTTGGAATTGGGGGCAGACGTAGTCGTAGCGAGGACGATCGACGAACTGCCTAAACAAATAGCGTGTTCTTGTCGCTTTTACTTTTTTCATTTACATTCTGTTCATATTTGGTTATAATAGCAAATTGATCAACGATTCGAGTGTTAAGATTGTGAATTAAGAACCTATATAAACATCACAATCCATCACATATTGAATCACCATCAATTTGATCATTATCACCAAGTGTTTGTATATTTGTTTCTATCACTCTTATTGCATTGCAAATATTGTCCATCATACAAGAAGTTAATCTGATTTTCAATAAGAGCAACGCTTTGATTCTGCAACATATACTCTTATCACTTATCTCAAGTCTTCGACTGGTTTTAAACACATATACAATCGTTTCGATAGTGGTTCGGAATAGACGCGAGTCGATTCAGAATCACTTCCGCTTAAAAGTCGTTTAACTCCGCAAAACTGTGAACGATCTATTCACCCCCCCTCTAGATCCTAAGGCCAGCGTCTAACAAGTGGTATCAGAGCCTGGTTTATTCCGTGCTACGTGAAACACTTATTGGAAAGATGGCTTCCGGACCTAAAGGGGCTCACAATAGAGCTCCAGTTTTCAACGGTGAAAACTATGGCTATTGGAAGGATTGTATGTGTGTCCACATCAATGCAATTGATAGGAACATCTGGACAGCTATTGTCAATGGTCCCTTTCAGATCACCATGACAAATGCAGCTGGTGCAGTTGTTCCAAAACCAGAAAATACTTGGGATGCTGAAGATGAAAAGAGATATGCATACGATTGGAAAGCGAGAAATATTCTAATCTCAGCTCTAGGAGTTGATGAATACTATCGCGTTTCCCATTGTAGATCAGCTAAAGCTATGTGGGACACATTGCAAGTTGCCCACGAGGGAACGGATGATGTCAAACTAGCTAGGATCAATACGTTAACTCAAGAGTTCGAACTCTTCCACATGGAAGATGGTGAATCCATCGAAAACATGCAGAAGAGATTCGTTCATCTGAAAAATCGGTTAAATTCTCTTGATAGACCTGTTTCCAATGCAGTTGCTACTAACAAAATCTTAAGATGTTTGAACAGGGAATGGCAACCCAAAGTTACAGCAATAAAGGAAGCAAATGATCTAAACACTTTAGACATCACAACTCTATTTGGTAAACTAGAGGAACATGAACAACACCTTAAATGCCTTGACATGCATGAGAAAAGGACAAAGAAAGAAAAGAACATGGAGAAAGAGGTAGAGAAGAAGTCAATAGCTCTAAAAGCTTCGAGCTCCAAGACCTCAAAACGAGAGCCAAAGGATAGTGACACAAGTGATGACGAAGACTCCGATGATGAGGAAATGGGACTGTTTGTGCGAAGATACAACAAATATCTAAAGAAAAATGGAGCAAAACATTCCGACAAAGGCTTGATCAACTATAGAAAGCAATCAAACATGTTTAAACAAGATGACGACAACAAGGGAAAAATCAAAGGTCTTTGCTTCAATTGTGGGAAAGTCGGTCACTACAAACCGGATTGTCCATACCTTAAGAAAGAAAAGGAGAAGAACCAAAGCAAAGGTCATAACAAATCTAAAAGAGCTTACATAGCATGGGAAAGTGATTCATCTAGTGAAAGCTCATCAAGCGATGAAGAAGAATCAGCAAACCTATATTTCATGGCTCATCAACACAAGAAAAAGAAAGCTGTAAGTCATCTTAAACCTGAACTCGTAGATAAGGTATCTCATTCTCAACTAAAACTTGCTTTTGAAGAATTACATAGAGATGCAATTAAAGCTTTCAAACTTTTGGCCTCAAATAAGAAAATATTTTCATATCTTGAATCAAAAGTTGAGAAAACCGAAAAGGATATGGAAGCTTTAAAACAATCTATGCTAGACATTCAAAAGGACAAAGTTGAAATAGATCCTACATCATGGTTTGGTTGTGACACATGTCACATTTGGCAAAAAGAAGTAAGAGATCTAAAAGCCAAGTTAGACAAGGCTCTACAACCAAAAGTGACTTTTGCGGTTGATCCAAATAAGTTCAAAAGATCGTATACTCCTTTATATAGTAAATACACTTTTGTACCAAAAGTATCAACTAGCAAAACTCCATATTCTCATCATATTACCTGTCATTATTGTTGCAAAAAGGGACATACCATTGAAAAATGCAAATTTAGGAGAATTTTAGTTCCTAAAGGAGTATTTCAATGGTTGCCTAAGTGCAACAAATTGTGTACTCACTACCAAGGACCCAATGAAAATTGGGGACCTCCCTCTTTAAATTAATCTTGCAGGAAAAGTGTCTTGACATTGCCGAAAGGTTGTGGTTCCTTGATAGCGGATGTTCAAGACACATGACTGGAGACCTATCTCTTTTCGTTGAGTTTCAAGCAAAGAAAAAGGGGTATGTCACCTATGGAGATAACAATCGGGGAGCCATACTTGGTAAAGGAAGTGTAGGTAACCCTTCTACCACTACTATAAGTGATGTGCTGCTAGTAGAAGGTCTTAAACATAATCTTTTAAGTATAAGTCAATTGTGTGACAAAGATTTTAAAGTAATGTTTACAAATTCTGGCTGCACAATAGAACATACTAAGAAAAGAGACATTATGTTTAAGGGCTTAAGAGTAAACAACATCTACATGCTAGACTTGGATGAGGTATCTAAGTCTAGTACCAAGTGTCTAGTTGCTCTGAGCGAAGACTCATGGCTTTGGCATAGACGTCTCGCCCACATAAATTTTGACTTACTTAATAAGGTTGTCTCAAAAGATTTAGTAATCGGCTTACCTAAAATAAAGTTTTCAAAAGATCATCTATGTGATGCTTGTCAAAAGGGAAAGCAAACAAAAATCTCTTTTAAATCAAAGAACGTGGTTTCAACATCACGCCCTCTTGAACTACTTCACATGGATCTCTTTGGCCCTTCAAGGACTAAAAGCATAGGTGGAAACACCTATGGTTTTGTCATTGTCGATGATTACTCGAGATTTTGTTGGACAATCTTTTTACCTAGTAAGGATCAAACTTTTCCAGCTTTCACACAGTTTGCAAGATTATGTCAAAACAAAATGAACAACAAAATAGTTGCAATTCGAAGTGATCACGGTGGAGAGTTTGAAAACATTCTTTTTGAAAAATACTGTGATAAACATGGAATTGAGCATAACTTTTCAGCTCCTAGAACACCTCAACAAAACGGAGTAGTTGAACGTAAAAACCGGGTTCTAGAGGAGCTGGCAAGAACAATGCTGAATGAGGGTAATCTACCAAAGTATTTCTGGGCTGACGCGATTAGTACAGCATGTTATGTTTTGAATAGGATAATAATACGTCCTATACTGAACAAAACTCCATATGAATTACTAAAAGGTAGAAAACCAAATGTATCTCATCTCCATGTATTCGGTTGCAAGTGTTTTGTTTTGAACAATGGTAAGGATAATCTTGGTAAATTCGATGCTAAAGCTGATGAGGGCATATTCCTTGGTTACTCACAATCTAGCAAAGCATATCGGATATATAATAAGAGATTACTTATAGTAGAAGAGTCAGTACACGTGTCTTTTGATGAATCTTATGCAAAATATGTCGAGAAAGGTCTTTCATTTAATGGTGCAGGTCCGTCCACTGAAGACATTGTCAAGGATAAGGAAGACGAGAATGAAAGTATTGTAAAGAAAGATGCTGAGAGAGAGAAAGATGAGTCTCACAATGAAAATGAAAAAGAAAGCATCTCAAACAATGAAGAACTTCCCAAAGCCTGGACAAATGTGAAAGACCATCCAATTGACAATATAATAGGAGACATCTCAAGGGGCGTTACAACACGCTCAAAGATAAGTAACTTCTGTCATCATTTTGCTTTTGTTTCACAAGTTGAGCCGAAAAACGCTAAGGATGCATTACTTGATGAGCATTGGCTAATGGCCATGCAAGAAGAATTAAACCAATTTAAACGGAATGATGTTTGGGACTTAGTCCCTCATCCGGGAGATCATCAAGTAATAGGCACTAGATGGGTTTTTCGTAACAAACTTGATGAAAACGGCGTTATTACTAGAAACAAAGCTAGATTAGTTGCCCAAGGTTATAATCAAGAGGAAGGTATTGATTATGAAGAGACATATGCTCCTGTAGCACGTCTCGAAGCTATTCGTCTCTTACTTGCTTATGCTTGTTCTAAAGACTTCAAACTATTCCAAATGGATGTTAAAAGTGCCTTTCTAAATGGCTATATAAATGAAGAAATCTATGTTGCTCAGCCACCCGGCTTTGAGAATTACATGTATCCAACTCATGTCTATAAGCTGAAACGTGCTCTATACGGTCTTAAACAAGCCCCTCGGGCTTGGTACGAACGTTTGAGCAAATTTCTCCTTAGTCAAGGGTACTCTAGGGGTAAAGTTGACACTACTCTCTTTATTAAAAGAAAAGATAAAGATATTCTCTTAGTCCAAATTTATGTAGATGACATTATATTCGGGTCGACTAATGCAAAACTTGTCAAAGATTTTTCTAAGCTTATGCAGAGTGAATTTGAGATGAGTCTCATGGGTGAGCTAAATTTCTTCCTTGGCCTACAAATCAAGCAACTCAGTCATGGAACATTTGTGAATCAAACTAAATACTGTACGGAGCTGCTCAAAAGATTTGGAATGAGTGAAGCAAAAGAAATTGACACACCTATGGCAACAAATACTAATCTAGACAAAGATGAAAAAGGTAAAGAGGTTGACGTGAAATTATACCGAGGTATGATAGGTTCACTATTGTATCTTACTGCCTCAAGACCAGACATCATGTTTAGTGTGTGTATGTGCGCAAGATATCAATCTTGTCCAAAAGAATCTCACTTGAAAGCTGTCAAAAGAATTCTGCGATACTTACGTGGAACTACTACATATGGCCTATGGTATCCAAAGGGAAATGAGTGTCATTTGGTAGGATTCTCTGATTCAGATTTTGCTGGCTGCAAATCCGATAGAAAAAGCACCAGTGGAACGTGTCATCTATTCTCAAATTCATTAATAAGTTGGCATAGCAAGAAACAAGTATCGGTTGCATTATCTACTGCTGAGGCAGAATATGTAGCTGCTGGAAGCTGCTGTGCACAAATATTATGGCTCAAGCAACAACTTCTTGACTTTGGTATTAAGCTTGATCGCATACCTATCATGTGCGATAACACAAGTGCCATAAACTTGAGTAAAAATCCTGTCTTACACTCACGTACCAAGCATATTGAAATAAGACATCACTTTCTACGAGATCATGTAGAAAAAGGAGACGTTACATTTGAACATGTAGAAAGCAAGAAGCAACTAGCTGACATCTTCACCAAACCTCTAGCAACGGAGCAATACTTCAACATTCGTAGGGAATTAGGGATACTCGATATCTCTAATTTGGGCTAATTACATTTGTTCTCTCTTAATATTATTCCTTTACTTTATATATATATATATATATATATATATATGTTTTCTTTTGCTAACATTTTTCTTAGCGTAAAGGTAGTTCATCATCTAGCCAGGCGTCATTCCACATTGATTAAAGGCTGCCATTAAAGTTGAGAAAGCGGTAACGTTATTGTTGTTCACTTCCAAAAATATTATTGATACTATAATATGCTATCAATTAACATGCTTATAGTGACTTCATACATATATCGCTCTTGCTCATTTGACTCTCATGCTATAACTGGCTACCTTTTTATGAATGCTAGCATTTTATCTATGTTTCTCTCGTTATTTTTCTCTTTTCGTTGTATCTCCTTTTGATGTTGACAAAGGGGGAGATAGATGCTGAGTGTACGGGGGAGCTTTGTTGAGAGATTGCCTTGTCGAGAAATAGATGCTGAATGTACGGGGGAGCATTGTTGAGTCTTTATCTCTTACTACCAAAGCCTCGACTACTGGTTTGCCATCATCAAAAAGGGGGAGTATGTGAATACAAGATTACAATCACAAAGATGTTTTTGATTCATGGCAAACTCAATAAGCATACAAGCAACAAGGTGGAAGCAGAAAACTCAAAGAAAAGCAAGCATTGATCACTCATGTCAGAACAGGTCGACCTATTATGCTTATAGGTTGACTCAACACAAGCAAAACAAGAAGAATGCAGAAAAGCAGCAGTTAGGTCGACCTACTGTCAACCTAGGTCGACCTAAAATGGAGAAAAATCCATATACTTCTGCTAGGTCGACTCACACATCATCTAGGTCGACCTAAATTGATGAAATTTACATACCAGTCTGCTAGGTCGACCTACACAACAACTAGGTCGACCTAATCTGAGAAAATGTCCCCAGAATGCATTTGAAGAGGATTCTGGTCGACCTACTCCTTAAACAGGTCGACCTAACTGGGAGCAAAATTCTGCAAGCACTGCTAGGTCGACCTAAGCTCTACAAGAGGTCGACCTAACTGATCAAGAATGCCAAAAATTCTGTTTCTCTCATCTCCAACTGTTAAGCTATCATATATATTATCAAAGGTTCATTATTCAAAGCAACACCAACGACTGAAAGATACACAAACGCTTCTCATCTTCGTTCTTCATCATCTCCAACACAATTACACATAATCATTCTTGCGTTGCGGGTTAGTGATGAGTTCGATAACGTCCATGGAACGGAATTGAAGATTCCTAGTGGGTGAAGGTTTGTGGGGTTTGTTGGTGAATAAAATCTGCGGGTTTTGTCCTCCACGACTGGTGGTTCTTGGGGGTTTTTATCAAGAGACGTTCATTGAGGATTCGGCTGAGTGTAACGATTGAGGAACGGGGAGTTCAAGGAATCAAGACACTGCAGAAGGGAATCAAAGTGAAGCTCTTGGATAACCTTGATCTTGGTCAAGATTAAGGGGGAAGAAGATTCAAAGGATCGACATAATTGGTTTATCGTTTATCGCTTTGTTATCTTCTTTGTATATACTACTTTCAACATTAATGAAAGATTACCCAATTTCAATTTGGAATTGGGGGCAGACGTAGTCGTAGCGAGGACGATCGACGAACTGCCTAAACAAATATCGTGTTCTTGTCGCTTTTACTTTTTTCATTTACATTCTGTTCATATTTGGTTATAATAGCAAATTGATCAACGATTCGAGTGTTAAGATTGTGAATTAAGAACCTATATAAACATCACAATCCATCACATATTGAATCACCATCAATTTGATCATTATCACCAAGTGTTTGTATATTTGTTTCTATCACTCTTATTGCATTGCAAATATTGTCCATCATACAAGAAGTTAATCTGATTTTCAATAAGAGCAACGCTTTGATTCTGCAACATATACTCTTATCACTTATCTCAAGTCTTCGACTGGTTTTAAACACATATACAATCGTTTCGATAGTGGTTCGGAATAGACGCGAGTCGATTCAGAATCACTTCCGCTGAAAAGTCGTTTAACTCCGCAAAACTGTGAACGATCTATTCACCCCCCCTCTAGATCCTAAGGGCAGCGTCTAACACCTTTGCATCCATGGTTATCCATGGGCTCTTAGTTTGCTTAGCTCACTTGTTTTGTTTGAAATGTTTGAAAGGTGTGTGTGTTTAGAAAAACTGTTTTGTTTTGAAAATGTCTAAAAAGACAACATTAGAAAATGGGGTGCAAAAAGTATTTTTATGTTGAGCAAGCACTTAAGAGTTCCTATCCTAAGTTCGTAAGGTCTTTCCTATTCTAAAGACTTTCCTTGAGCGATAGTACTATCCATACCATTTGTGGGTAGGTAGTCCTATACATTGGATGTGCGGGTCATCGAAGGGTCATCGAATCGTCATAGGGACTATCCATACCATAAAGAGCGTAGGAAGTCCTATGAGATGTGAATAGTCATAAAGACAACATGTAAGGATACCTTAGCCATCGAAGGGACTATCATCGTTTAATCGAGGGACAAGATCATTTATACCGAAGGCGACGTCGAAGGGACTATGATCTTTAATTCGGTGGGACATGGTGATTTTGAATCGAAGGCAATATGGGCTAAGGAATCCCTACGCTCGAGGGACTTGACTATTATTTTCCGAAAGGCAACGTAAGAGGGGAAAGTGTGTTATATTCAGTTATTTATTTATTTTGAGTTAAGGTTAGCTAGCGATTGATTTTAAAGATCTTGCCATACAATCCTAGACATACATCTAAACAGATATAGGAGTGCGGAAAGTAAAGGCAGAAAATAAATCCTATGCTATTACAAAAAAACCTCTTGCATCCTATACATCAGTTTCTAGAATTTAAATAGATGAATAAATAAATAATTAAAGGACGGAATTTGAAACAAGCACGCGACATTCATTGGAGTGTGAGGTGAGAAGAGAATCGCGGAGAGAAGTTAGTCTCGAGAATAAACCTAAGTTTACTAAATTAATTAAGTAATTCTAGCCCTAAATTAATTAAGTAATTCTAGCCCTAAATTAATTATTAAACCAAATTAATTAAAACCTAATTACTAAATTAAAATTAACTAATTAATTAAGAAAATAAAATAAAAATGTTAATCCTAATTTCCTGAGTTAGTTATCCTAATTAACAACCTAACTATACTAAGTGTGCTAATTAACCTAATTACTAAGTCAATTAAATTAATAAAAGCCTAAATTCATTTTTTTTTGTATCTTTTAATGGTTGATTTTAATTAAAAAGTAATTTAAATTGGTGTTAGTAAAAAAAATATCAAAAGAAATAAATCAAAGAGACATAACCAAAGAAAACAAGTGGGCATGGGGGGTGTAGTAAGAAAAAGTAGTGTGCATGGCCCAAATATTGGAGATGGCCCAATGAAGAAAGGAACTCCAGCGTGCATCATCCTGTGTGGGTGTCCTTTGATGGTCCACGGTGGGGCGCTCATCTGGATTTGTCATATCTGTCTTAGTGGGAATCCAAGGGGTGTCACGTGGAAGCGCATCGTAGTCATGTGCAGGAGTGTTGCACTAGATCTGCAGGTAGTGAAAATTAAAACGAAAAAAAAGAGTTGTCCACCGCTGGGGTTCGATCCCTTGTCTTCATGGTTGATAACGTCCATCATTTTCCAGGTGTACTGCATAATTAAGTTGTTAAATGAATACAAAATGTTAAACAAATAATAATACGCGTGGAATTCAGCTAAGTCAACAAATAATTCAGAAGTGGGGTCCTTTCACGTTGACCAGCGAATCGTATATGGAGAGAGAAAGACTATCTGTTGACGAGCCAATGGGAATCATGCGCGTGGGGTCAAAGAGTCACTGTTCCTGTTCATCATCTTCTTCACTAGCCCCTGCGACTTTTGCTGCGAATTTCATTACAGGTTTAGCTGCGGTTTTTCTTGCGAATTGCTGCAACTTTCCAAACCTACGAAAACAACGTTAAACCTGAAATCAAAATGCCCATATCATGTAAACAAACCCTTCTGAATCCAATGGCGGTGTCCTTTTGGTCTAAAAACACCTGCACATGTGAACACGAAAAGAAAGAACATTTATGCCCTAACTATGGTGGAACCTGGTTCGTGCGCCTGAGCTCTGTTTTAAAGGTTCCATGCTGCCCGAAACTTCTTCATAAACTCATACATTACGTTAGATTTGATTAAAGAAAGTTAAAATGTGAAAAACGAAATGCAAGAAGACATGAACAACATGAATGTGATGCAATCAATGTACGCGTTATGAGACACCACCAATGGGCTATTACCTCTCTGAATTACCTTGTGAAGAGCTTGGGATTATTAGTTGGTATGGAGACAGGCTGCACTTAGAGATATGATTTCTCACTTCTCTTTGAAATTTTGCAAGCGTGGGAGAGGTATTTTGGAGGCTAGGGTTCGTTCTCTTGTGGTATGAACATGTAGAGTATATATATGACACCAGATTAGGTCAACAAACTTGGCAAAATATATTGCATTGATGTGAGAAATATTTTATTGAAAATTTTGATCAAATCTTTCCAAAATTGGATATTTCTTGTCTTAATGCATCTTGCACGAATTTGGTAGCTTGTGATGGGCTATCTTGGACCTCAAGTCATGTAAATATCAAGCCCAAATCATCTTGCCAATTACTTTTATATTTTATTTAATTAAAATTAAATTTTGGCTTATTTAGTTCAACAATAATTAAGATAAAAATAAAGGAGGCGTGGCAAGGAGTATAGAGGCCATGGATAATGTCAAGAACAAGTTTGGGTCATAAAGTTATAGGCCCATTTGGAAAAAAATTGGTTTTGACAAATATTTTCTTTTGTGCACCTCTTCAAAAATGCCCAACTTGTGCAATTTGTATCTTGCTCAATTTTCCACATTTTTGAGTGTTCTTGGACTTTTTAGAAAGTTCAAGATGTCCTCTAAATACTCCTTTTGGTTTCATCTCCATTGAAGTTTCCATGTTCATGAACACTTCTTTGCAAAAAGATGACTTTTTGTTGACTTTTAGAAGGACCTATAATGTCTTGGTCCATATCTCTCAAATGATGCATTTCTTGGTCTTGAGCCCAACATCAAAGTTGTAGAGAATTGAATTTCCTTGAGAATGTGATTTGGTTGGGGAATTTCTGATAAAGTATGAGAGAATTATGGCCAGTCAAAGTTAGTTTGACTTTTAGGTTAAAAACCCTAATTTAGAAACTTTGAATTTTGTTGGTTTCTGAACCTTCCTTGATGAATCATGATCAACCCTTGATCAAATGATGAATGTTACTTCAAAATAAGGATGTTGACCAAAAACCAGGAGTTTTGACTGTAATTTGACCAAAGTTGACTTTTAGGTCAAACTGATCGACTGTTGACCATTTGAGCAGTTGATCGAGCAATCTTGTGAATCATAACTTGAAACTTGGCATGAGGATAATATGAGGCATGCAAGAGGCATATGTGAATCCACTTGAGGTCTTAGAATTTGATTTGACCTCGAGAGAATCAAAACCCTAGTTTTGGTCCTCATTGCTTAGAAGGAGAGTGATCATGCTTGCTATTAGAGATTGTATGAGCCTGTGGAGACTAACTGAGCCAAACTATCTTGAAATAGAGTGGGCAAATTTTGGGTTATGACAAGGACATTTTCTTAAGGTTGCATTGAGGTGAGAGTGTTGGCGTGTCGTGGATGAAGTTACTACCCGAGCACAATAAAGGCGTCGAGCTAACGATGTAAAATAAGCGCTTGTTGGGGGCACCCTAACGGTTTTGAATTTTGTAAATTCTGTTAGTTGTGTAAAATGAGATGTGTGGGAGTTATGTGGAGGCTACACCAGCTGTGTAGTATTCTGGACTAGTTTTTTCTTTTCTCGTGTAGCGCACTTAGCGCGCTCAACCGCGCTTAGCGCGCCCTGCTACTTTCAGCCAGTGAATTCTTTTTATTTGTTCACTTGGCTCCCCTCCATTTTCCCACTTTCACCTAGGCTATTTAGTAGTAATTAATAGTATATTTTTAATTCTTTTTGTTATTGTTTGGATTCAAATTTTGGCTCGATTGCTTGAAGTAGCATTTGGTGATTCTCCTATTTTGATTGTTTCAACATGTCAATTGTGCGGTAATGATAGTGTTCAAAGTTGTACGTGCAAGGTACTTGTTTATCGCTTTCTATAGCATAACATGATTAAGAAACTTGTCATTTGTACATTGATCATGCCATTCATTCTTTTTGCATTACTTGTTCATGATATGAATCACTTTAGTTCCCTTTTTCCACCATTTGTGAGGAAGATTTCCATTGTTCATATATGCAAGAGACCAACAATTCTTGTTTTAACTGGATATTATTATGTTTAATCTTTCGTTTGTATTGATTTTGTGAATGCACAAAAGTGATCTAGAAACTTGTTTTATTTTGAGCACAACTACCATAGCCAAATATCAATTCACCTTATGAGTGTGTGACCATTAGTAACCCCTTTTGAGCCTTTTTGTCAATGTCCATATTGTTTTTTCTTAATGCTTGTCTATGAGCAATTGTTTCCCAATTGTGTATGGTTGTTGATTCTTTGTTTTCTTGAACCCTCAACTATGATTTATAGTTTGAATTTTTGTCTTACCTTAGAAAGTAGGGAGTATTCATATTATGATGATGGTTGTATTCAAGTTGGGGAGAGGATGTTTGCTTACCTATGTTGTGGTTGGTATGAGGTTGTGAAAAGAAAAAAATGTAAAAAAGAAAGAAAATAAAAAGAAAGAAAAAAGAGAAAAAAATTGAAAAAGAAAATAACAAAAAGAGTATGGAATAAGGTGTGCTAATAAGTATTGTGTTTGATGTGAAACGTGTGGTTAAGGAAGAAAGTTTTAATCGAGATTTTATTGCATATAACTTTGTGGAATGATCGCTCCCTTTTGGTGTTTTTCATCTACCGATAAGTTATTGTTAGGCGTGATTCATGATTGAGCATGTTTTGCTTAGAATATTTTGTATGATTTTTATACTTAGGATTCGTTTCATTTTCATGTGTCGTTGTAGGATTGAGGTAAGTTTTTACTTTGTTTGTGTGTTTTTGTTTGAACCGTGCAATTGTTTCGTTTTTCTAAACTTTGTTGATTCTTGATTCTTTTAATTTTTACTTTGGATTTTTTGAGTGTTTGGTCTTGTTTGAGGACAAACAGGTTTAAATTGGGGAAAGTTTGATAAGTGCAAAAATATCGTTATTTTGTATTTATAGTTTGTTGCACTTATCGATACTTTTTGTTAATACCGTTTGAATAATTCTCCGTTTTGTATGTAAATTCATATACTTTGTGAATAGTTGTATTTTCATATAGTTTTATATCGTTTGATAGTTTTTGTGTATTTTTGTAGGTATTTTTGCGTATTTGGAGCATGTGCAATAAAGTGTCAAAGACACAGCTTCAAACGCGCAATTTTGAGCAACTTGTAAACGAATAAAGCTCAAAATAGAAGAATAAAAAATCATCAATTTTGTTGATATTTATTTATTGATAGATAGGAAATTGAATAATATTTGCAATGCTTCGAACCAGGCACAAATTAGAGTTACGGTTCCCAAGTTATGGCATTTTTACTAAAGCTATTTTTTTGTTGACAACCCAGGCCGCGCGCGGCACGCGCTCTGCGAGTTTTAAAGTGTATAAATAGGGGGAAAACTGATTTTTTTTAGGTTATGTTTTGGGTATTTTTGAACCCCAACTCATCAACCTTCATTTTTTGGTCTAGATAGCTTAGAAAACACCATTGGAGCTTGCATATGGATGATACGGAGTCAGATTTCTCATCAACCGGAGCTGACAACCTGTTAGATGTTTCGTTATTCTTCATTCTTCTTTGTGTATTTCTCTTTTGTTGGGTTTTGTTTGTAAGTTTACTTTGAACCTATGTATATTTGTTACTCTATTGTTGTATAAAGTTTGCTTTACAAATCTTTGTCGGTGTTTTCTTGATCATTTTGCTTAAATGCTTTGGATTTGTGTTGTTGTGGAAATAGACATGACAATTCTTGATTAGGGGGATATCTCTTAGCTTTAGATTTTAGAAATAGGTCTGGGGTTAACATCCATATAATATAGGAGTTTAATGCCTCTGTGTTGTTCGGTCGGTTGAGACATCATCGAAAGAGAAATATGGTTGAACTCTCGTCGGTGTTGTTGAAATGGACATTGATGTGAGAGGTATGTGTTGATTCTGATGAGTATTTTAAGTTGAGTGCAACAGAATAATAGGTTTAAGTGTGTGAGGAGTGACTGTATTTACATGCCTGATAAGTTATTTCTTTCCAAAGGATGTATTCTTTTTATGTTCATATTTACTTTTCAGTTTTTACTTAAAACACATTTAACTCAAGCTCAAGAACTAAGAATCTGTTGAACGGCAGTTCAGTAGCACTAACCTTTGTGGACACGATAATTTCCCAGATAAATACTTCCAAAACTTTTGTTGCTTGCCGCTTTACCGCTTCAACAATGATGCACATTTGAAGTATAATCAAATGTTGTAAGACTTTGTTTTTATACAATATAATCAAATTTTGAAAGAGCGCTTTGACAGTGATGATTTTATTGATCTCGTGGTCATGGATGATGATATTGATACCAATAATCCATGGTTGTGTTGAGGTGAAGATGAAGAGGATGAAGTTATAGATGTTTAAGTGTTTGTTTTCTTGAATTTTAATATCATTTTGGATGTATGTTTCAATGTATTGCTTAAGACTTATGTTATTATGTATTTGCGAGTATTTTATTGCTTAAGACTTATGTTATTAAGTATTTGGAAGTATGTTTCAATGTATTGCAACATATTTATTTTTTAGTGTCCGCATCACTAAAATAGCGCCCGCTCCGCTCCCTGTGTTTGTGTCGCTCCCATTTTTGGGTTTCCGCGCTGTGCTGCTTTCCGAGATTAACAACATAGATGTTATTAGGTAGCATATTATATGAGACATCTATTTTGAGGTGTCGACGACTTCTATGAAATTGACTGTCTCCTTCTCAATGCTAGGGTGTGTAGCGGGGGAAAATTGAGACCGGAATCATTGACTGACTTGACTCATTATTTTAGTGAAAATCGCCACCGCATTTTATTGTTTCAAAAGGAAATGGGAAAAGAGATAAATAAATCTAAAAGAAGTTTTTTAAATAAAAAACAACAAAAAGATAGAGATTCTGGGTACAGGTGTTGGTTATGTAAGGGGAAGGTGTTAGCACCCCTTACATCTGTGGTACTCCACAAAAACCTTTTTGAAAATCTGTGTTGTTAAAAGAATTTGTGTACAAAAGAAAAAGAGTTTGTTTGATTTTAAAATAATGCTCGACAAGACATAACATCTTGTGCCTACATACCTCATGAGTATAATGGAGAATTCAGAGAAACTGTAGCTCCACTTAAAAGGAAAACAAAAGATTTTAAAACTGAATAAACACTTTGTCATTATGGGGGAAAATACTCAGCCAATTTTCTTGAACATGAGAACAAATGGACCATTTGCATCACAAATGAAAGAGGGGCTCCAACTTGGATAAATCAACAAGTATGCCACTAACTCTTTCAAGTAGAAAAGGTTCCATCATATCAATCAATATCAAGACTTTGGAGAACTACATCTCCACCATAACAATTGCTCATGCTTAAAATTTTAAAAGAAGAGCCACAAAAGGGCAAAAGATATTTTAAGAAAGAGTTTTTTTTTAAAAGAAGTTTACAAACATAAGAATGTTTTAGAAAAAGGGAGAAGAATTTGAAAATCAAAGAAGATGGGAGGAGATGAAAGGACTATCCTAAAGCATAAAATAAAAGCTAAGGACAAGAACGATCTAACCAAACAAGAAGCCAACACTTGAAATTAAAGAGTCAATGTAGATTTTCTATCCTTTGGACTTAAACCATAACCAAAGCAAGCACAAAACCAAGCAGAGGATCCAAATGAACATAACATCTCCATGTATAACTTACACAAAGCCTTGGAAATGCACCATAAGAACTTGAGACAAAAATTGGACAAAGTAACGGTTGTGTGTAGATGAATTCCCAATCACAATGCCTTGGAATTAACCATCAAGGACTTTTAAAGAATCACCTACATACACAAAGAGAAATAACCCAATGCCTTGGAGTAAACTCCAAGGACTTCCAAGCAAACAAAATATAATCACACTATTAAGGTCTCAGTCCAATAGTCCATCCTCCAAGCTTAGGATAAGGTAACCAAAGTCCAAGTCCTTATTAAGTTTTTTATAGTTCAAGTTTGATTATCAATATCTTAAGCACAAAATAAAAGTATGGTCCAAGTGGACAAAAGAAAAAGTGCATAAACATAGGTCCAGATAGACAAAGCGAAAATAGACATAAACATAAAGATGATAGTGAATGAGAAATAGTATAATAAAAGCATAATACAATAAAAATAAAGCAAAGTAATAAAAGAAGCATAAAAATAAAAGTTAGAAGCTAATTGTTAATTGTTAGTTGTCAAAGTTAATGATTAATAAATGGTTGAATAATGAACTTAGGCCAAGGTTGATGAAAACTTATAAGAGAATTGATAGAATCAAAATCTCTACATAATAAGCTTTCAAAGGTATTGAGCCAATTGTCAAATAATCAACCAACCTTGGGTTTGGAAACATAGGTTTAGGCCACGAATGATCATTTTTCAATACAGGACATTTTTCGATGCGGGGCAAAAAATGTAGCGCTATGTTAAGAAATTGCCAAGTAACTTATATAGAAGTCACCCTATAACGAGGCCGGTCAATAAAAATTTGAGTGCTAATGCATGCGAGAGAAACGATATTTAGATCATTCTCCAAAAGGAATACCGCAAAAAAAGAAAAGAGGTGATGGTCTAATCTCCATCAAGAACTCGAGAGAATTCCAATGATATCGAAGATTTTCATCGACCAAAATAAAAGAGATGATGAAGAAAAAGGAATCACATATTTAAGGTTCCTTCCATCTCCAAGTTCAATCACTTAATATTATGGATTAAAGCACTAAACATATCATTAATTCAAAGCACCAAGAATGAATTAAATCATTCATTCTATGATAGATTTGAATTAATGAATGTTTATCCAACTTCATCAACACCCTAAGTCCATTGAACTTGAAGAGGAATTAGACATCTAAATTTGCAATTCAAAGAACCATCCAAAGAAATGAGTAGAAGAAGAGAAATCACCAAAACAACTAAAAGAAGGGCAAAAAAACAACACTTTGTGAATGTGTAATCGATTTACACAAGAGGTAAATCGATTTGCACTGTGCATTTTTTCAAAATCTGCGCAAAATGCAGCTAGGCAAATCAATTTACTTAAGAGGTAAATCAATTTGCACTGTGCGTTTTTTCAAAAAAAAAGCATCTAAAGGGAGAAAACTTGATTAAACATTATATCAAACACCTTTTGATCTTGGATACAATTGTGCACGAAAATTCCATCAAATCACAAGCAATTAGCACCAAAGTAACACCAAAGATATAGCAATTAAGATCCACAGAGTATCACATCTTGAAGGATGAAAGTGAATAAAAAAAATTACCAATTTATGCTCAAACTTCAACAACTACCACCAAATGTTTTGATCTACCAATAATTGATGAAGAAAAAGTGAATGGATGAATGTTTACCTCAAAGATTAGTAAGCTTCAACGAAAAGCTTACTAACTTTTGGAAAATGGAACTTTGAGTGAAATTTAGGTTTTGGAAAGAATTGAGAGAGTATTTTGCAAGAGTGAATTTGGCTATCAAAAGCTTGAGAATTGAATGAGAGAAGGCCTCTATTTATAATATTTAGGTTTGGGATTAATGGTGGTTTGGAGTTTAGTTTGGTAACATAATTAGGCTTGGTAAATGAATTTGGAGCCAAAATTATGATCAAATAGTGCACATGTCATCAAATGAGGGTGTATGATAGAATTTAATGATGATGAGGTAAGGAATTAATTATGAGATCAAGAATATTCTCCTAATAAATAAAAGGGTTAAATACATTTTACCCCCCTGCCAAAGTAGCGAGATTCGGTTTTCCCCTTATTAAAAAAAAATTTAGCCTTCGCCCCTTAGAAAACAAGATTCTGTTTTCAGACACCCCCTATCCCTTCGAACCCCTAATCTTTATGTTATGGTTGACATTTTGAACCACTGCACCATACATGCTTCTTGGACTAAGTTACAAACGAAATATTTATGTATCATATTTTCTACCATTTTTCAAATATAATATAAACCATATATGTTTATTATTATTAATACATTATTTATTTATTAATATTTATTTATTAATAATTTATTTCAATTACAAATTTTAATTTTATTACATAACATTTATTATCCTATTTTTATTAGTATATTATTTTATTTATTTATTATATAGTTTATTGATTATAGTTTATTGATTATAGTTTATTTTATCAATAATTGTATATACTATATATGTTTATATTATTAATATATTACTTTATTTATTATTTATTTATTTATTTATTTATGTATTTAATTATTTATTATTAATATTTATATATTACATTTTTTTATATTTATTATTAATATACTTTATTATTAATATATGTTTATATATATGTTTATTAATAATAAATAAGTAAATAAATAAAGTAATATATAAATATTAATAATAAACCATTTAATAAATAAATTAAATTTAAATATTAATAATAATAAATAAATAAAGTAATATATAACTATTAATAATAAATAAATAAAGTATATTAATAAATAAATAAAGTAATATATATAAATAGTAATAATAAACACATATATAAACATATATTAATATATTAGTAATAAAGTATATTAATAATAAATAAATAAATAAATAAAGTAATATATAAATAGTAATAATAAAATAATAAACACATATATAAACATATATTAATCATAAATAAATAAAATAATATATAACGATTAATAATAAATAAATAAGGTATATTAATAAATATTAATAATAAATAAATAAATAAAGTAATATATAAATATTAATAATAAAATGATAAACATATATATAAACATATATTAATAATAAAGTATATTAATAATAAATAAATAAATAAAGTAATATATATAACTATTAATAATAAATAAATAAATAAATAAATAAATAAATATATTAATATATTAATATTAATAATAAATAAATAAATAAGTAAATAAATAAAGTAATATATAAATATTAATAATAAACCATTTAATAAATAAATTAAATTTAAATATTAATAATAATAAATAAATAAAGTAATATATAACTATTAATAATAAATAAATAAAGTAATATATAAACATATAGTAATATATTAGTAATAAAGTATATTAATAAATAAATAAATAAAGTAATATATAAACGAAATATATATTTGCTTTGGAAATTATAACAACTGAGCATTCTGCTTCAATGGTTGGTTGCGCGCCTATTAACCGTTGTAACCTGGGTTCGAAACCCAAGTTTTGCAAGTTTGATTATTTGCAATTTTGCAAGCTTTCCAAAACCATGCCCAGTTAGGGATGGCAATTTGGCCCATCCCCAGTGGATACCCACAAAAATACCCACAATGGGTAGGGTAAAAACCCGCATAAATGGGCACGGGCTCGGGTAATTACCCACTTAAATAAGCGGGTATGGGCAACTTAGTACCCAGCCCGCCCCATACCCACACAACATATATATTTCTATATTTTGATTTATATTATTATATTAAAATAAATGTCTATCAATTTTCAAAAATACATCGATGTTAAACCATTACATATGTAACATAAGTGTTCGTTTATTTCATAATTTTACAATAAGTTTTTTGAAAACATTTAAATGTTACTAAAAACTTAAAATGATATGATATTTTATAGTTGATATATTTATTTTTTATTAGAAATGAGGGTAATGGGTATGGGTATGGGTACTTACATACCCAAAGGGCACGGGTACGGGTGCTAAAGTTGTTACCCAAGCGGGTATGGGCTCGGGTACGGAGATTTTTTCCATCCGCGGGTATGGGGATGGGTACTATAGTACCCTACCCATACCCTGCCCATTGCCATCCCTATGCCCAGTCAGCAAGATTCCCCTCGCCCAGTCAGCCAAACAAGGGATAGGAGGCTATTTTGGCAGGGGGTAAAATGTATTTAACCCTAAATAAAAATGGTGCCAAAACGCATTAAGCTGAAAATTACCTTCATTTTTCAAATTTCGCCTTGGAACAACCGATTGCACCTTAAGAGCAATCGATTGCTCACTGATCAAATGGCAAACGCAAAAACAAAAGGTGCAATTGATTGCTCCCTTAATGCAATCGATTGCACTATTGAAAATGTTGAAAAATGTTTTGTTAATTGGATGCTTTGGCTTGGTACCTGCAAAACACAAACATACAAAAGGAACAAAGCAATATTTTGGTATTTTGGTTAGTATAACATATACAAGCTAAATAAATATGGGTACTTGGTGATCCCTCCTAGAGATGAAGTGAGCACAACATCAAAAATGAAGCCTTAAGATTATGATCTTGATTAATGATTTAAATGCAAATGATTGAGTTATCTTAAGGTCAAAAATTAGGGTATGACAGTGTGACCAAGGTTTCTTATATCGCAATTATGTTATGACTTGGCTTCTTGGTGATGGTGAGTTTCCTTAAGAGATGTGCATGTATGTTCTGCTCTCTAGGTTCGTAACTATTTCAAAGAACCTAAAATCTTTAACAAAGTCTTATACTTTATTTGACAAGTTAGACTTCGTCTTATACTCTCTAGACTAATATATTAAAAGGTTGCATATAATATCGACAGATACTTAAGTTATTAATTAATTTTTCCCATTATTTATAATTAATATTATAATACACTAAGAATATAATCAATATTAAATTGCTAACGATTATTATTATTAATTATTTATTTTATTATATTAATCTTTAATTTTATTATTATAGTTTATTGCTTATTAAGATGTTTTTTATACTTAATATATAAATATTATCATAATTAATAAAAAATATATTTAATAATTCTTGGTTGGAATGATGTTTGGAGTCTTTGCAATAAATTTGGGACTGATCAATGCAAAATTGTTGTTGGGGCAGCCGTCACTTATGTCTTAGATGTTATTTGGCTGGCTCGAAATAAGATTAGATTCCAAAGTATTAGGATGAATTTTTCTGCTGCTACTTTATATATTATGGAAGCATTTTCTTTGGCTGGTAGTGTTTCTTCGGCGACAAAGCATTTGAATATGCATGAATTCACCATTCTCTAGAGTTTCAAAGTTATTATCCGCCCTCCTAAAACTCCTGATATTTTGGAGGTTATTTGGAAGCCGCCTCCAAGGAATTGCATAAAAATTAATTGTGACGGTGCTTCATCTTCTACTTCGGGTTTGTCAGCTTGCGGTGGTATTGTGAGAAATAGTGATGGGAATTTTATGGGAGCCTTTGCCTCTTATTTGGGAGTTTCCAATTCTCCCATGGCCAAACTCTTGGGTGCAATGCTTGTAATTAGGTTCGCTTAAGAGAATAATTGAAATTTTATTTGGTTAGAGACAGACTCAACGAAGGTGGTTAAAGCGTTCAAGTCCCTCTTTATTGTGTCGTGACCTATTAGAAATAGATGGGTGAATTGTATAAATATAGTTGCTAATTGGAATTTTGTGGTTTCTAGTATTTTTCGGGAAGGAAATACTTGTGCAGACAATCTAGCTAACATAGGGCTTAATCTTAATGATACTGCTTATTTTTCCTCTGTCCCTATTTGTTTAAGGGCTCATTTTGTAAAGAATAGACTTGGTTTGCCTTTCTTTAAGTTCGTTCATTTCGATAAGGTTTTGGTTTATTCCCCCTTATCCTTTTTGTAACAATTTTCATTTATTTAATTTTAGCCCTCATTTTAAAAAAAACATTAAGAGAAAAAAAGAGTATGCATATAAAATATTTTTGGTAAACACTCTGATATCCTTAAGTTTAGTTAGCTACCGATACCCTTAGCAAATTAAACACTATGATTCAACGCCACTTCCCTTTTAATTTTATTTTATTTTTAAAATAAATTAAAATTTTAATACAAATTATATTAAAGGTATTGGTGCCCAACTTAAATTCAAAGGTACCAAAAAGTTTACCAATATTTTTATACTATAAACCAATCAAGAACGTGTGTCCTCCCAAATCACGCTTTTAATTTTAACATACTTATATAACATGACGGAATGTTATAATGCTATTAGATGATGGTATAAAACTAGTTTACATTATTAACTAATTATGAACTAATAGAATTAATTAATATTTAATTATTAAATAATTAGTTTTAGTATAATTAATAATTTGCATGTTTATTAATCCATAAATTAAACTCAAATTAATCAAAACCAAACGGCTACTAGTTAGAATTTAGGTCAATGCCGTTGTTTGCGGTTTCATGAAATAAAACACAAATCGAACTTCAAACCCTAATTTCCTCAGCTTCAAAATTAAAGCCACTAATTGGTACAACCAAAAGTTTTCACCTTTTTACTCAGTAAATACAAAAGCTTCCTCAAATTCAAATTGGTTTGATTCTCCTTCATCCATTCACTCATTTTAGGGTTTCAGGTTATAAAAATTCTACCTTTACTTTCATCACTTTTATATACTCAAATGATTTGAAAAACAATGAAATGAACTTTTTGGATTGAACTAGTTTATACATAAGCACTTATATGATGATAATCACTTATTTTATAAGTGCTAAGTTAATTGGTTTCTTACTTTTGTGGATGATGATAGTTGTTCTTTTTCACTAGGTTGACTTGAAGGATTTGAAGATTTTCAAGATGTTGGCTAGTCATCCTGAGAAAAGAATATCGTTCAACCGATCGATTCGTGACGGCGATCTGGTTATTGTTTACGAGAGGCATGACAATATGAAGGCTGTAACAGTGTCCGAGGGTTCGGTTTTGCAGAATCGTTTCGGTGTTTTTAAGCATTCAGATTGGATTGGAAAGCCTTTTGGGGGTAAAGTATTTAGTAGTAAGGGTGGTTTTGTTTACTTGTTAGCTCCGACACCGGAATTATGGACTTTGGTGTTGAGTCATAGGACTCAAATTTTATATATTGCGGATATTAGTTTGGTTGTTATGAACTTGGAGATTGTTCCTGGTTGCGTGGTTCTTGAATCAGGAACGGGAAGTGGATCTTTAACTACTTCACTTGCGAGAGCAGTTGCGCCTAAAGGGCATGTTTATACATTTGATTTCCATGAACAAAGGGCTGCATCAGCTAGGTAACGAATAAGGAAGAAGATACTGAGATTGTTCCTTTAGAAATTGCGTTTTACATAATATAATGTTTTGTCTATATGTATGTAGCTTTCACATGTGACTTCTGGATTATTTTGAATGATTTGAGTTTGATACATTGTGGATGTAAAACTTTTTTGAATTTTTGATTATTTTGTAGGGATGATTTTGAGAGAACGGGTTTAAGCGGTTTAATCAGTGTGGGAGTTAGGGACATTCAGGGTAAGGGATTTCCTGATGAATTTGTTGGCTTGGCGGACTCTGTATTTTTGGATCTGCCTCAACCTTGGCTGGCCATTCCTTCCGCGGCAAAAATGCTTAAACAAGATGCCACATTGTGCTCATTCTCTCCATGTATTGAACAAGTACAACGATCGTGTGATGCACTTCAGTTCTGCTTCACAGGTACTTTCAGGATCAATTTACTATCTTACGTTTTAATTTTTAATTTTTACTTTGTATGAGGGAAGATGTAATGATCTTTGGTTATACAATGTCCTTTTTAGTTATGATAAAGAGAAGATGGAAGCAAACCAGAGTGATACATTTTCGAAAGTAATGAAAACAATGTTTTAAAAAGTTCAGAATTTTTGAAAAATATTCGATCTATTTTAAACTTCAATGATGATTTATTCTTTCTGTCATCATCTATATTTTCTGATTTTCCTCCATCATTTGCATTTTCTTTCGGTTTCAAGTTACTTGTGCTGACATGCATCAACTTTCTGCAGAATTCTGTTAGAATCAGTTTGGATTCTACTGGTTTACTCTTAATTTACTGGATAATTACTTGTGGATTTATTGATGAAAGTTTGGAAATAAATTTCAAACAAAGTTGCATTACAGAAGAGAAGTAAAACTGCATTAAGAGATATAAAAGGGGAAATAACCTTAAATTACTGCACACTAGGAATCTCTGTCGGGGAACCTGTTTGACACATAAAGCGGGTTCGAACCGCTGACTTTACTTAAAGAACCCAAATCTTTTATCATTTGGACCAATCCGTTGTTGATTCTTCTATCCTATTTATTCTTACATTTATTCTAACATAAAATACAACTAAATTAGGCTGCGCCTTATCTCATAATAGGCCTACTAATATGTTTATATTTTGCTTATGTGAAAGATATAAGGACATTTGAGATACTCTTACGCCAATATGAAGTTCGAGAAGAGAAAATGGAAAGCTCTCATGAAGATGTCAATGGTTTTAATGGTTCTCTTTCTCGCAAGAGGAGACAGTGTTCAGATGGAAACCATGTTGTCAGCAATTCAACTTCTTCTGTCATGGCTAGACCTTGTGGTGAAGCTCGAGGTCACACGGGCTATTTGACATTTGCAAGACTTAAATGCTTTTCATGACCAGGTTCTTCAATCATGTCCTTCAATTTTGGTAGCAGAGAAAAACTATTGTATTCTTTGTACTTCTTTTTAATTTGAGCATGATGCAAGAAATTGTTGTTGTTGTTTGTTATAAACTTAAAGTTATAGGGTTTGAAAGGAATTTTTTGTATATCATGTGCTTGGCTACAAACATGCCTGAGAAAGCACTTGAGAAGGCACTTAACAGTGCGAAAATATGTGACATTTCACAATTAATTTTATTGGTCAAGTTTCACCTCTACCATCTCTATTATTAAATTATGGATTTTGAATTAAGGTTCTTCTGATCATGTAGTTGGTTATCCGTCTCTCTTATTTCTAATTTACCATCTCCTAAAACACCTCATAGTATTACTCTTGCTAATGGTTCTAAGACACAAGTTACTATTATTGGTCAAGTTTCACCTCTACCATCTCTATTATTAAATTATGTGTTATTTGTACCTGGATATCCATTTCATTTTATTTCAATTAGTATACTTACTCGCTCTCTAAATTGTTCCATAATGTTCTCTTATGAGTCTTTCTCTATACGACAATTGGAACAAGATCTCAATCACAGTGTCTATATTACCTTCATCATCATCCATTCATCATTTATGGTATTTATACATCCTCAAATTTATAACCAAATCTAAATCACTTTTAAATATCTGGATATAATTGAATGGTTATTAATCAGTTTAGTTATTGATGGTTTGGTTATCCATTCATATTATTCGGATATAATTAAATGGTTATTACCCGGTTAAATTATTTTGGATTCTGTTATAATCCGGTTATTATCCAAATATTTTAATTTTCAAAATAAATTATTTTTTTAAAAAAATAATTTTTAAAAATCGGTTATATAATCATAACCAATTTTATAATCAGTTCTGATTAAAATGTGGTCATGGTTATAAATTCAAACCATTTAAATGGTTTTAAAATAGTTATGTTTTGGTTTTTGAAAATAACCAATCACGCATACCTCTATATACATCTCTAGAGATCATTTATCTTCGTTTGGGCAATTCAAATTTAGATAAATTAAAGATGTTAGTTCCTCAGCTTTCACTTTTAAAGTCACTAGATTATGAGTCATGTTAACTTGGCAAACATGTTAGAGCATCTTTAAGTTTCGACAAAAGATCCATGTCTCCCTTTGATTTTATTCTTTCTAATGTTTGGGGTCCTAGTCGGATGTCATTTCCTTTTAGATACAAATATTTTATCACTTTCATGAATGATTTTTCTAGACACACCTGGATCACTTTATTGAAGGATCAATTGCATTTTTTGATGTCTTTCAGATGTTTTGAGTGATTCAGTGAATCAGATCCATGAACTACTACTACTACTACTACTACTACTACTACTACTACTACTACTACTACTACTACTACTACTACTACTACTACTACTGATTCTAATGGTTTTGCAATCGTCCAATCTATTCTTCTGATGCGGTTTCACCTAGAACTTTTGTTGACTTACCTATTGCTCTCCGTAAAGGTAAAATGTCTACTTCTAATCCTAATCATGTTTACAACTTTTTGAGTTATTGCTCCCTCCCACTTTGCTTTTGTTTCTACTTTGTCATTCGTCTCAATTCCTAAGATAGTTCATGAAGCATTATTTCATTCAGGGTGGAAGCAAACCATGATTGATGAAATGATAACTTTAGAATACTTAGGAATTTGTTCCCCCTTCTCCTTCTTTTGGAAATTCTGCCGTTGGTTGTAGATGAGTGTTTAATGTTAAAGTGGAACCTAATGGACATGGTGATCGATTAAAGACTCAATTACTAGAAGGTTATACTCGGGTCCATGATCAAGATTACATCGATACCTTCCCACCATTTGTAAAAATGATGTCTATTTTCGTCTTTATAAATATGGTTGCCATGAAACATTGTCCCTTATTTCATTTGGCTATCAAGAATGCTTTATTGCATGGAAAGTTGGAAGAAAAGGTTCATATGGAACAACCTCTTATGTTTATTTCTCATTAGGAATAGTTTGGTATGGAAATTGCAAAAGTCTTTATATGACTTGAAACAATCACCTTATGCATAGTTTGATCGATTTAACAAAGTTTTACAATAGTTTAGGATGATCCGTCTTGAATCAGATTATTTTGTCTTAAATGATCATCAAATAAATATATCTATCTTGTGGTTTATGTTGATGACATTGTGATTAGAGGTGATGATTATGAATGTATCAAAGTATTAAAACATTGCCTATTTCAAAACCTTTGGACCAAGTACTTCGGTCATCTACGTTACTTTCTTGGGATTCATGTGGCTTAATCAAAGTCAGGTACTGCTATCTCACATAAAATACGCTCATGATATTTTAGAGTAGACAAGTCTTATAGATTGTAAGCTAGTCAACACTCCCATGATTCGTAATGTAAAACTTCTTTGGGATTAGGGGGAGTCTATTCTGATTCAGGCAGATACCGAAGACTAGTGGTAAAATTGATTTATCTCGCCATAACCAAACTAGATATATCTTTTTCTGTTAGCATCATAAGTCAATTTCTTAACTCTTCTTGTGACAATCATTAGAATGAAGTTGTTTAAATTCTTAAGTACATCAAAAGAGCACTTGGAAAATGAATTATTTTCACGGATAGAGACCACACTAATATTGTTGGGTATTCAGATGTCGATTAGGCCAGAGATATGAGTGATAGGCGTTCTATTTCATATTATTGCATTTTTGTGCATGGAAGTTCGATTTCATGGAAGTAAAAAAAGCCAAGTGTTGTTGCTCGACCAAGTACAGAAGCCGATTATCGAGTTATGGCTCATGCTACATGTGAATGTGACTTTGTTTGGTTGAAACATTCACTTCAAGAATTACATTTTTGTTGGGTCTATCAAATGAAACTCGTGTGTAATAATCAATCACCATTACACCTCTCCTCCAATTTAGTTTTTCAATAAAAAAACAAAACATATAGAAGTTGATTCTCATTTCATTAGAAAAAAATTCTCTCTGGAGTTATCTAAATCTCGTTTGTTAATTTTAAGGATCATCTTGTCAATATCTTTACCAAATCTCTTCTAAAATTTTGTATAACTTACCTATTTAAGTTATAATATATATATATATATATATATATATATATATATATATATATATATATATATATATATATATATATATATATATATATATATATATATATATATATATATATATATATATATATATATATTGAGGAGGAGTGTTGATATATTGATATTTAATATAATTGATTTGTTAATACTTTTAGAAATTTTAAGGGCATCGCATTCCTATTTAAAAAGCATCACTTAATATTAGATTAATATTAGTTATTATTCTTAATTTATAATGGATTCTATTTGTCCTATAAATAAAGATTAAGATAGAGTATTTTGTATCTAAGTCGATATCTATTATCAATAATATTTTTCATCATTTATATGACTTAGATATATGTTTAGGTCAAACTTAAATTTTAATATAGTACTAGAGTCTTATTTGATATTCGTTGAATCATCTAGAGATCATTTATCTTCGATTGGGCAATCCAATTTTAGATAAATTAAAGACGTTAGTTCCTCAGCTAATTTCACTTTTAAATCACTAGATTGTGAGTCATGTCAACATGGCTAATATGTCAGAGCATCTTTTCCAAGAAGCTCCAACAAAAGATCCACGTCATGCATGGTTTGATCGATTTAACAAAGTTTTACAGTAGTTTGGGATGACCCGTCATGAATTAGATTATTTTGTCTTTCTTAAATGATCATCATCAAATAAATATATCTATCTTGTGGTTTATGTTGATGACATCGTGATTAAAGGTGATGATTATGAATGCATCAAAGCATTAAAACATTGCCTATTTCAAAACTTTCAGACCAAGTACTTCGATTATCTACGTTACTTTCTTGGGATTCATGTGGCTTAATCAAAGTCAGGTACTGCTATCTCTCATAGAAAATACGCTCTTGATATTTTAGAAGAGACAAGTCTTATAGATTGTAAGCTAGTCAAAACTCCCATGGATCCTAATGTAAAGCTTCCTTAGGATTAGGGAGAGTCTATTTTGATTTAGGCAGATACTGAAGACTAGCTGTAAAACTAATATATCTCGCCATAACCAAACTAGATATATCTTTTTCAGTTAGCATCATAAACCAATTTCTTGACTCTACTTGTGACAATCATAAGAATGAAGTTGTTTAAATTCTTAAGTACATTAAAAGAGCACTTGGAAAAGAATTATTTTCACGGATAGAGACCACACTAATATTGTTGGATATTCAGATGTTGATTAGGCAAGAGATATGAGTGATAGGTGTTCTATTTCGGATTATTGCATTTTTGTGCGTGGAAATTTAATTTCATGGAAGTAAAAAAAGCCTTGCTCGACCAAGTATAGAAGCCGATTATCGAGCTATGGCTCATGCTACATGTGCATGTGAGTTTGTTTGGTTGAAATATTCACTTCAAGAATTACATGATTGTGGGGTCTATCAAATGAAACTTGTAACACTCTGATAATTAGATTTAATTATTTATTTATTATTTGATGTTTTTGATGTGATTATGTGACGGGTGATGTTATGTTGACGTGTGTGAGGTAGTAGAATTAAAGTGTTAGTTAGAATATTAGAATAATATAATTTCTAATTAGCATTATTGATTAATTAAATTAAATAAGAGATATTGTGCGATAAGTTAGTAAGGACAAATGAGGAAGTTCATAAAAAGGGTCCTAAGGCTAACTAGGTAAAAAGAGAAACAAAGAGAGAAATTCATTAGTCGTAGAATTGGAGAAAACGTGAAGAGAAGAGAGAGCTAGGGCAAGAGAGAAGAAGAAGAACGATCGTAGAATTTGGGAAGATAATGGATCAAGATAATAATCTAAAATAAAAGGGGGGTTATCTTAATTATTATGTTTTCCTTAAGGATTGATAATTGTATGTTGGTTTGAGTTTGGGTATTTTATGATGAATTTGATGATATTGATGAAATATCATGATGAATTGTTTGGATTGCATGGTTAATATGATGTATGATATCGTTGATTGTTGTATTGGTGATTAATAACATGATTTAGACTCGAATACACCATTGTTGAGGATTTGAAAGAATAGGGTTTGATGAAGAATGATGGAGGTATGATGAATATGTGTGTTTTTGTGATTAGAATGATTGGACCATGATAGAATTAGGTTAATAGACTTTAAATCGCAAAAACACATCGACTAAAATTAGTTTTTGGGAAAAAATTTGGGTCTGGTATGATGTAGGTCGCACAAAAAATTTCTGCAGAATTTTAGAGCCCACTTTGAAAAATAATTTACAGTAGAGGGCGTGTTT
This sequence comes from Vicia villosa, assembly GCF_029867415.1. Taxonomy (NCBI): domain Eukaryota; kingdom Viridiplantae; phylum Streptophyta; class Magnoliopsida; order Fabales; family Fabaceae; genus Vicia; species Vicia villosa. The sequence goes on from NW_026706108.1 coordinate 100,733, forward strand.
AGCGCGGTATTTTGATGCTCAACGCGGTCCCCGAAAATGAAAAATTTTATTTTTGAAAAACGATTTCAGAATATGGTAACTTATATTTTATTAGAATTTCTGAGAATTTTCTGGAATTTACTGTGTACGTTTGGGTAGGTTTAGAAGACATTTTGTATGAAACTTAACTTTGTGAATTCTTATGTTTCTATACCTGACCTTGGTGAATGTTGTTGTGTTGATTGATAACATGATTAATTGATGTTTGTGTGTTGTGTTGAACAAGATGCTTGTGATGTTTCGTGTTTGAATGATGACATAACTTTGATGAATGCATGAATGATGATGCCATTTTGACTAGCTGTGGTCGTTGATTTTGTGACATTGAGCATCATGCACTCATAGCATAATTATAGGATGAAAGTCCAGTGATGTTGTAGAACCTTGGTGAGGTGTTGGCCTCAATCCCACTGTGTGAATTGAGTGCGTTTTGTGTTGAGCTCATGTTCCAAGTGGGAGTCGATCCTATGATGGGCATCTTTGGAGGATGACGACAGAGTCATCAGTGATCAATTGGTACCACATGCATGAGTCCATTGTTGTTGCATTGCATTATTGTGATGTTGTGTGAATTGATGATATTCTGTTGGTTCTGTGTTGGCAACAACTTTGGTAAAATATTTTGTTCAACAGTCTTTTTAAATGATGTCAAAGCAGATGTCTTAACATTATGTGTTAAGACTGAACTGTATATTAGTTTATGCTTCAAGGGTTAGTTTATATCATATATCTATTGTGTGTTATATCTACGTAAACTCAGGAGGAGTTTTCACTCTACTGTTCCAATAACTTTGGAGTAATCTTGTCCTAATTTCTTGAAGATATTTGTGGGAAGCCCTAAAACGTTTTTGCACTTGGCCCAAACCCATGGAAGACGCTTTGTTGCCGTCTTATAAAGACGGCATAATCCTACTTGTGTCGTAACTCAAGTAATTTTTTAAGACTGCGTGTTTATCGTGTTTAATTTTGAGTTTGTTATTAATTGTAATCCACTATTATATTGCTTTAATATTAGAGTTGAAGTATTTTAGTTGAGTTGTAATTTGTTAATCATCCATAAGCTTTAAGCAAAGGATGGTTGTGTGTCTTTGAAGAGTTTCTTCTACAATTGTTTAATTGTGTCGTTTATCACTGGTAGTGATTAAGGGGATTTGAGGAGGGCCTCATACCTAGGTGAGTCTTAGGTAGAAGTATAACATGGGTAGTGATTAAGTCGCAAACAGGTTGTTTGCTGAGGGTCTGTGAATTGATACTATCTAGTGAACTTATCCCTGACTTGGTAGTCTCAAGAGTAGATTTTGTTGTACACCGAACTGGGTTAACACTTATGTGTATTTTACTTTCTAACATCACATATCTATACCAGAATTTCATATTTGATTATTTGTGATGTGAAATACTTAAGTGATAATTGTGATTGACTTGTGAGATGATGTTGTGAATAGGTGATGATGTGCAGGTGTGAGTAAGTATGTGTATATGATGGTTATGTCATATTGGTATATGTGTGATTGATTGTTAGTATGCCACTATTATATATGTTCCTTATGTCTTACATATTGATTATGAAATACTACCTTTTCTGTTTGAATGTTGCATCAACGCGAGTTACGCACAAGTAATCAGCAGTAGTCCGTTGAAGTTAGAGAATATCTTCGTGGAGTCCTTTTTATTGTTTGCTTAGAATAAGGCAGTCTTGCTCTGATACGTAACATTGGGTCGGGAACGCTTGAGTTTTGATGTTTTGTCATTTTAGACATATTTATGTTGATTCTGTTATTTGAGAAGTTATTTGGTGTTAATATTGATGATTGTGAAGTTTAATAGAGTTTTGTTTTAATAACTAAAATTGAGACGAGGTTATGATTTCGTTGCGAAGTATTTGAAAAAATATGTTGAACTATCATTCGATATATGTTTTAAAATTGATGCAACCCGTGTTACGGGGCATGACTAATTATTGTGATGTTTATTTGATGATGTGACACCCTTGTTGGTGATTCTTAATTGATTTAATTTCGTATTATATTGCAAATATTTCTTGTGGGTTAGAAGGATGTTACAAAACTCGCATGTGATAATGAATCACTTTTTTAATTAAAATCCTAAATTATTTTTGATATATATTATACGTTAATTTTTGTCGCCTTTTTAGAATTCCTCCATTTTTTATGACAACTCTATTATTTTTTCTTTATTATTTTTTATTAATATGTTAACTTAACTTTTTTTTTTTCACATGTTTTATTGTATTCATTTTTATTTATTATTTTGTTTTTAAGAACTTAATTTTTTTATAAGTTATGTGTTGTATTATATATTTATATATAATTATGGTATATGAGCTATATATTATCTATAATCTAATTTTATAAATATTTTATGAATTAGATGGATAATCAAAATGATAAAATAATTCACATATTATTATTGTATGAAATTTATCAATATTTTATTTATGATTTAATATATTTTAAAGTATTTCAAATATTAAATATTTTGTGTTAGATTATCTATGTTTGTGAATTGACGATTATTTTTTTTAAATATCACATTGTTTTTATTTAATTTAACATGAGTGTTATAATATTTTAAGGGTTAAAAAGTAAATTAATTTTAAAATTCCGCCCCTTCTGAACCTAACATATTTTTGATTAAAAATCCCCCCTCTCATTCCCTCCCCCTCTTTTGAATCAAACACACTTTTAAATAAAATACCTCCTCTCCCTTCCCCTTCCATTGAACCAAAGAGACCCAAAAAGATAAAACATATATAAGTTGATTCTGATTTCATTAGAGAAAAGATTCTCTCTCGAGTTATCTAAACCTCATTTGTCAATTTTAAGTATCATCTTGTCAATATCTTTACTAAATCTTTTCAAAAAATTTGTATAACTTATGTCATACCCCAAAATTTGCCTCATGTATTTGCAAATGTCAGTTTATTTCGAATAATTGACATAACACAATCGGTAAGGATTTGAGGTTAAAAGGTACAAGAGCGAGAGGTCCTGAGTTCGAATCTCACTTCTAACATTTTTTTATTTATTTAAATTTTGTTTCTAACTTTAATTTTAATTTTATTTTCACTTATTACTAAAAATCACAAAAACCAAATTCTTATTATTTAGATATTATTTTCATTTTTTATTAAGAGTATTTTAAGATAATGTTTTTTTTGTATTTACTTATTTTTTTTAATCATAATTTATGCATATTTTAACCAAATAATCACAAAAATTATATAAGGTAAGTTTCTATTTAACTTTCCCAACAAGTCAATCTCATTAAGTTTATTCTGATTTAATTTCTTGCTAAATTAAAACAAATTAGATTTTTGGTCTTTGATTCATAGCTTTATTATAATTTTTATTTTCCTTTTTTATTTAACCTAATATTTTATTATATATACTAACATATTTTATTGCAGGGGGTGTCGCTACCGCGAAAAATGGAATCAGAGTCGCCACTAATATATTTATCCCATAAGGGAAAGGAATACCAGGAAACCTAACTCAGAATAAGAACAAGGTCTTTCGACCAGAGAACAGGGCACGGGAGTCGGTTACGCAAGGGGAAGGTGTTAGCACCCCTCACGCCCATCGTACTCGATGGTATCCACCTATGTTTGTTTCTATCTAAAGGGTGTATATCTATGTCTAAACCTAAATGCGAATGAATGCAAAAGAAATACGGGGAAAAGAAGGAATTATTTACAAGTGTGCTCGCTTAGGCCCCGCGACCCAATGCCTACGTATCCCTTACAAGGAATCAGAGCAACCGTAGTTCGGCTCCATAGTTTCCATTTGTTTTGTGTTTTTTAGTTGAACAGAGGTTAAAGTCGCACTCCACGATGCTCGACCTTTGGAGACTTATACGCCTAGTTATGGAATGGATTCAACATGTTCTTAAGCGCCTAACAAGGCAAAAGAAAAGCAAAATTTTGGTTTGTGTCTTTTATTGTAATTCCACGATGACGAAGACCCTCTACAGGGCTTCGCATCGCTTCCTTACTCTGTTTTAAGTCAAAGCCTTTATTAATCATTTTGAATGTTTTCTGGCTGAGTATTTTTTAAGGGAGATTTACTTTGCGACTTAGATCACACCGAGAAAAAGAGTTTTGTTTTTGACTATTTAGAGAATGCACATCGAGGTCTACACCACAATCGATTCTCTAAATAACGGATAAGAAATACATCGAAATCTACATTCCAATCATTTCTTTTCCGTTTAGTAGAAAAGAACGTACATCGGGGCCTACACCCCAATCATTTCTTTTCTACTATGTGAGAAAGAACGTACATCGGGGCCTACACCCCAATCATTTCTTTCTCACTACACATCAGAAAAGTCACAGTGTGATCTTTGTCAGGCCTTTTTTATTAAGTATTTTAGAGTTGAAAAAGAAAAAGAAATGAAAGAGGGGCACTAACCTATTCTCTAATCTAATGTTATACACTAAAACCTATTTAAAATCTACACTAAAATCTAAGGGGATTAAAGAAAGAATTATTCAAATTGACCAAAGTCAACTTTAGCATCCAAGGGCATTCTAGGCATTTCACAAAGTATTAAAAAATATTCACAAAAATAATAGAAATACAACTCTAAACTATTAAAGGAAATATTCACAAACAATACTATTTTTATTCATTTTTAAGACTATTTTCAAGAGTTAAAACTAAAACAACTAAGTATTTTCATTATTTAATAACCAATCAAAATGCAAAGAAAATCAACCATTAAAATCAATTAAAAATCTAAAAAATGAAATCTATGGATTGTTAAAATTCTAATTGGTTAGAAAACAATTTTTATCATTTTTATTTAAAGGAAAATTCAATTAATAAGCAAAAGAAAATAAAAGAAAACTATTATTATTTGTTTTTTTTTTTACTGTCAGCAGGGGGTGAACTAGTAGTTAGAAGTGAACTGATTAGTGTAACTGGCGCATGGGCCCTAAACATGGGGGTGTGGATAGCGCGTTTTACCAAAGCCCAATCAAAACGTGGCCCAGACTACACCTTGTCCTTGCTATAATTTTTTATTCAGCATGCACAATTGTTATTATATGGTTTCAATATGAATGTTAACGTGACAGAAAATAAATCAACAACACATATATCAATTGGACAAGCTCATTTTAAGTGACTAAAGGACAAAACCAACATTCCATCCTATCACAATGCAGCACCTCATAGCAAATGATATGGAAAAAGACAAAAGTGGAAAGAATAAAATGCATGGGCTAATAGCGCGTTGCCACGTCAGCTAAACGGATAACAACATGAACAGAAGTCAAACGCCGGAGCTCCGCCTCCGGTCTTCTCTTCCGGTCATTCAACCACCGGCATTGACCGAGTTCGCCCAGAAACCTGCGAGCCACATACCATTCAACTCGGATTTTCGCACTGATTATGGATCTGCAATTAGTTTTCTTTGATTCTACTCCTAACGTACAATCCGAACAAAATTTTACAAACCCTAACTTAAACAAACTCTACCAGATCTCATCTTAAACATGTTAATCCGATTCTAAACGTTCACAGAATTTGAACATGAGATTCAACACACGAGCAAGAATTATATCAGCCAAATCGAAATTGTTCAAGAACAAAACTTCATGCCGGTATAACACGTAGCATAACATACATATGAACTCAAGATCCTGATGCACATGACCTGTTAAATGTAGCTAACATGTTAAGAGAGTTTCCAGATCATACCTGATGCAAGTCTTGGAAAGAAAGATGTAAGAAACCTCTCCTACTTCCTTTTGATGCGTGGAGCTTAGCAACGTTTCCGAGAAGATCCGCGACCTTGTCAAGAACTCCGGAAAATGCAGAGATGAAGCTTGATGATGCTTGAACTCAGTTTTTTATCCTTGAACTGTATGAACCGTGACTGGGAGATAGCTTGATGAAGGTGCGGTTGAGGAGTTTCATGGCGGTGATGATGGAAGGATGAGGGAAGAGAGAGTTGTGGCTGTTGTTGATCGATGAAGATGATGAGGTTTCTGTGAAGATATTGAAGATGAAGGTGAAGGTTGATGGTGTAGTGAGAGTTTGTTGGAGTTAGTTAGGGAGGAGCCGGAGTTAGTTATGGTGGCGCCGGAGTTGGTTATGGTGGTTGGTTGAAGATGAAGATGAGAGAGGGTGGTGTAGAGAGAAGAGAGTGATGAGAGAATGGGAGAGTGAAGGTGTGTGAGAGTGAGGAATGAAGAAATGAATCGTGAAGTGTAAGAGTGAGGTGTGGAGTTTATATAGTGTGAGGTGAGAGTGGCTCTTTTGGACCTGAGCAGTGTGGGATATTTCTCCTCAAGACTTAGTGAGCAAGGGTTGTCAATTGGAGTAAGTTTATGTTGAGCTTTTCACGTATCATACTTTGCATGGTGAAATATGGAAAGTGGTGATTGCTGGTACGTTTCCTTTCGTGAGCTTTGATGCAAATGCTTTACCAAACCAATACTCATGTCACCATCTTTATGCACATGTATCTCAAGCCTCATTTCATGATTTAATCCCCTCTTGAGCTCAACGTGAAGAATACACGGGGTAGGTGAGACTTGATGTTGGAACTGTCTTAAGATAATGCTTGAAGTCCTCACAAAATGACTTAGAACTTGGACGAAGATCACTGCAAGGGCCCGCACGCGTGACATGATTTCTGGCCTATATCCTAGGCAAGAACGTTACTTGATCCGAGCACTACTTTGAGGCCTTATGATTTTCTCGTCATTCGCTTAATTGGTACGTTCCGTAGCTCAATGGAATGAGGAAATGGCATAGAACATGCTGATGTTTCGTAATGATCCTGGGGGTGCTTGTAGCGTCTAGAAAAGTGTTTTGAAAATGGCCCACCACGTGTTTGTTCAAATGACGCACGCGTGCCCTGAGCTCTGCCCAGCCAGACATGCAATGGTGACTTGACGAAGGGATGATTTTGAGACTTCATAGATGATCCAATATCCATCCAAATGATTCAAATCTTGGCTCATTGTGTAGAGTGCATGGAGTAGAAGGGATCCATATCAAGTTTTCACCTAATGGATCTTTATATCTTTCCATAACCATCTTCAAAGTTAGCATGCCACGTGTTTGACAAAATGCTCACGCGTAACCTGGATTTGTGCCCAGCAACATGACTTGAACAAATGTGATTCTTCAAACTTCTCTTCTTTGTATCTTTTGATTCATGCCTTATTTGACAAAACTTCCAACTACAATATTGTAGAGGGCTATGAAATGAACATTTTTGGTATTGACCTTGTCTTGAATCGAAGCCTTGAAGTTTGTGAAAAATGGGATCAAAGTCCGCTGCTTGACAAGTTTCAAACTCTCAAAATTTTTCTAAGTGTGGAATATGGTTTCCACGTGATTCTTCCAACTTTCTCGTCTTTTATCTTTTTAACCAGGCCTCACGTGAGAAAACTTCTAACTAGAGAATTGTTGAGGGCCATGATTTGAGCAACTTTCATGTTGGGACTTTCTTGAGAAAATGCCTTGAGATGCGTACTATATTTGCATGAAGCAAGCTAGTCAGCCAAATTTCCAACCTTTCAAGAATTTTCTAAGTGTTAGAACTTGCCTTTTATGGAAACTTTCAAATTTCAACTAACTTGCCATTTTTGGTAATCTTGATATTTTCTTGATTTTATTTCACCCCATTGAATTTCCTTAACCGATTTTTTTTTACCCAAAAATCAATATTTGACAGTTGACCCTGATTTTGACCAAAAAGTCAATTTTTCTGATTCTTTCTAGTTTCAGGTGAATTTCCCGATTAATCCGCCTCTGCTCCAATTCTCAATCAATCTTCAATCAAAGAAACCCATTATGTGATATTTCTTCCAGGAAGCCATATTTTGCATCCATAACCACTTTCCTGATTAAATTTTGACCAGAAAGTCAACAGGGTTGACTTTGGTCAGAAAACCCTAATTTGACGATCTTGATGAATCTGAAGCCTGTATCATTTAATCAGAGCCCTTTCTTGGAGAGAATGAAATCCTGATCTTTAGGGGAACTTCCACGAGAATAGCATCGTGCAGTCAAGTCCTCAATCTTTCTCTTTTGCTCACAGATACCCCACACATTGAACCTCTTTTTCACCGGTTTTCTTGGCTAGTGACAGTGATATGAATGAATGCCTTGGATGAATGGCCTATATGAAGTATGTGTATGAATGTGATGCGAAAGCCATTTGGGAATAAATAAGTGGGCAAATTTTGGGGTGCAACAGCTGCCCCTATTCAATCTTCTTAAACCTGAATGTACGAATGACACAAGTTCTGGACATTTGAGGTGTAAGTGGATTGAGTACCAAAGAACCCAAAAATTTGCACTCTGGAGTAACAACTCCGAGGTGATATTTGTAATTTTGATTTTGAAAGAGGTTATCAGTTACCACTGATTTCAACCAAGGGATACTATTAAAAGCTTGATATAAACAAGAAATGCCAGTCAGCTACTAGACCTCTGCCGATAACAACCGGGCTTTGAAAGAAAGGACTAATAACACTCAGACCTGACCAAAGGATGCCTGTAACCACAGAACTTTCAGGAGCAGACTAGTAACAACTAGGACTGACCAAAGGATGCCTATAACAATAGGACTTTCGCTGGTAACAACCAGACCTTGAAGGATGCCTGTAACCACAGGACTTTAAGGAAAAGGCTAGTAACCACTAGGCTCAACCAAAGGATGCCTATAACCATAGGACTTTTACTGGTAACAACCAGATTTTGAAAGGTGCCTGTAACAACAGGACTTTAAAGGAACAGACTAGTAACAACTAGAACTGACCAAAGGGTGCCTATAACCATAGGACTTTTACTGGTAACAACCAGATTTTGAAAGATGCCTGTAACAACAGGACTTTAAAGGAACAGACTAGTAACAACTAGAACTGACCAAAGGGTGCCTATAACCATAGGACTTTTACTGGTAACAACCAGATTTTGAAAGATGCCTGTAACAACAGGACTTTAAAGGAACAGACTAGTAACAACTAGAACTGACCAAAGGGATGCCTGTAACAACAGGACTTTTACTAGAAACAACCAGAATTTGGAAGATGCCCATAACCATGGGACTTTTGAAAGAGATGCCAATAATTATTGGACTTGACTGAATCCCACAGGCCAAAAGGCGGGGTGTAACTCTTCAAGAGTAGCGATCGTTCGACTTGCCACACACAAAGTGTGGGTTATCCGAACGATTGAGCTCTGCAAACGGGAAATAACCAAAGAAGGTAATGATCTTGACAAAGAAAGACTTTGTATCCAGTCCGCACTGGAGGGAGAAAGAAAGATTTCTTTTGGGGATATGTTACTTCGTGCCTTGGAATCACATACGAACTTGGCTTATGCATTGATGCATGTTTGAATTTTACATGGCATAATGCTCCATATTCATGGAAATGCTACGCGTTTTTGTAGATGCAATGTGAATGCAATGATTACTATATGTAGAGGTAATGGATGAACGATCGGAGAAAGCTTTCCGTTCTGAGCACTCTGTGGGGACTTCTTCTCGACCAACTCCCGATATGTAACTTCTGCAGGAGGGAAACTTGCACCATGAGACTTGTGAGGAAGGAAGCACGATGGCACTTTTGAACGGCAACGCCGTCATCTCGTTTTGAAGCTTGAAGATTGCACCTCCCCTTTTGAACTTCTGCATCTTTGTCGAAGAATAAGGGGATCTAATCGACACTGCGGAGCACTTGAACCTTGGATGAGGGTTCCCCAGAGAAATAAACTCTGGTATTTGAAAGAAAGGAGACCTTTGGGTTCTTGAAGCGTAGGTACTGGCATCTGACTGTGCTGAATGATCGGAGATTCCTGCAAAACAAATCAAGCAAATATGCCCCAGGTATGATGGTTCTACTTCGTCCACCATCCCAAGTACTCAAAATCTTTAAGCAATTCTATTTGTTTTAGTTCATGTTCCTTTTTGTAGGACTTCGATGTTAGAAATGCAATGCTTACCAAAATAATTGGACGCTTTTGTAAACAAAACAGTAAAAATAAAACGATGTAGGAATTTTTTGAGTGAAATATCCTTTTATTAATGAAAAGAAATGCCTAACATAGGCGAGTACACCAGGAAGCGGCCCCTTAAGGAGGTGGCCACCAAAAAGGAAAACAAACAGTATTTACAAACATGGCAACGTAAGAAAAGATTCCATTGGGTTCCAATCTTGCTATGCCTTGCAGATCTTCGATATTCCTTCTGCTTTGCTTTCCGAAATGGGTGAATGGATTGATCCTTTGCCCTTGTGAGCCCTCCAATTATGGTGACTAACTATGCTCGAGGATCTAATGCACGACGCAGTCATTCGCTTTTTGTCCCTCTTTTGCCTGGACCGCCCTTTCGGGTTTTCAATCCACCAGGACCCCTTTTTTGCCTAAGTCGCCCTTTCGGGTTTTCAACTTAGCGGGTGTACTTTATTTCTTTTTCATTCTTTTTCCTGATCTTTTCCTTTTCTTTTATTTTTATTTTTTGATCAGGTTTACGCGAAGTATTTTTTAACTGCGTCGGCATTCACGGGAAGTGGGAAGTCTTCGCCATCCATAGTTGAGAGGATCATGGCGCCACCTGAGAAGACTTTCTTTACGACATAAGGCCCTTCGTAATTCGGAGTCCACTTTCCCCTAGGATCGTTGTGAATAGGCAGGATCTTCTTGAGCACAAGGTCACCAACCTGAAAGTGTCGAGGTCGAATCTTCTTGTCGAAGGCTCTCTTCATCTTCTTTTGATAGGCTTGCCCGTGGCATATGGCTGCTAGTCTCTTTTCATCAATAAGGTTCAATTGATCAAATCTGGTCTGGACCCAATCAGCTTCACTGAGCTTCACATCTGTTAATACCCTTAATGAAGGAATCTCAACCTCAACCGGAAGAATCGCTTCCATGCCATATACCAACGAGAAAGGAGTTGCCCCTGTGGAAGTGCGCACCGAGGTACGATAACCATGTAAAGCAAAGGGCAACATCTCATGCCAATCCTTATAAGTGACCACCATCTTTTGCACAATCTTCTTGATGTTTTTATTGGCCGCCTCAACTGCGCCATTCATCTTTGGCCGATACGGGGAGGAGTTATGATGCGTAATCCTGAAATTCTCGCATAATTCCTTCATCATCTTGTTATTGAGGTTGGATCCATTATCAGTGATAATTCTCTCAGGAACCCCATAACGACAAATTATATGGTGCTTGATGAAGCGAGTCACTACTTGCTTGGAGACATTTGCATAAGACGCAGCTTCAACCCACTTGGTGAAGTAGTCGATAGCAACGAGGATGAAACGATGTCCATTAGAGGCGGTGGGCTTAATTTCCCCAATCATATCGATGCCCCACATAGCAAATGGCCAAGGAGATGTCAACACATTCAGAGGAACCGGAGGTACGTGAACCCTATCTGCATACACTTGACATTTGTAACATACCACCACATGGTTGAAACAATCATGTTCCAAGGTCGACCAATAATAACCTGCTCTCAATATTTTTCTAGCCATGGTGTGCCCACTTGCATGTGTACCAAAGGATCCTTCGTGTACCTCCTGCATGATCTTTGCTGCTTCGTGTCTATCCACGCATCTGAGCAACACAGAATCAAAGTTCCTTTTGTACAACACACCTCCAGCAATGAAGAACTTGGCAGATAGTCTCTTCAGAGTTTTCCTATCTGTGAGGGAAGCACCCTCAGGATACTCTTGGGTTTCCAGAAATTTCTTAATGTCATAAAACCATGGTTTCTCATCAGGCACATTATCAATGACGCCACAGAATGCAGGTTCATCCAACCTTTTGATCACAATTGACGGCGCTTCATTGTCCCATTTGACTTTGAACATGGATGCTAAAGTGGCCAAAGCATCAGCCAAGTGATTTTCCTCTCGAGGGATGTGATCGAAGGTGATCTCATCAAAGTATTGAGCCAATTTCACCACATGTTCTCTATAGGGAATCAAGTTGGGGTGGCGTGTTTCCCAATCTCCGTTGATCTGACTAATCACCAAAGCGGAATCTCCATAAACTGCGAGATTTTTAATCCTCAAATCAATGGCCGCCTCAATACCATATATGCAAGCCTCGTATTCAGCCACATTATTAGTACAATCAAAACAAATCCTGGCCGTAAATGGAATATGAAAACCTGTTGGAGAAGTAAGCACAGCCCCAATACCATTACCCAATGCATTAGAGGCACCATCGAACACGAGCGTCCATCGCGCCCCTGGTTCAGGTCCTTCCTCTTGATCTTGACTTTTGAAAGTCTCTGCCACGCACATTATATCTTCATCAGGGAACTCAAAGTACATAGACTGGTAATCGTCCACAGGTTGATGCGCAAGATAATCAGCAATTACACTACTTTTAATGGCCTTCTGAGTAGTGTATTGTATGTCATATTCTGTCAAGATCATTTGCCAACGGGCAATCCTCCCTGTCAATGCCGGTTTCTCAAATATATATTTGATTGGGTCCATCTTTGAAATCAATAAAGTGGTGTGAGTCAACATATACTGTCTCAGTCGGCGAGCAGCCCATGCCAAAGCACAGCAAGTTTTCTCGAGTAGTGAGTATCTTGATTCACAATCGGTAAACTTTTTGCTAAGGTAATAAATTGCGTGCTCTTTTCGACCGGACTCGTCATGCTGACCCAGCACACACCCCATTGAATTCTCAAGAACCGTTAGGTACATAATCAACGGTCTACCTTCCACTGGAGGCATGAGGATTGGAGGCTCTTGCAAATACTCTTTAACCTTATCAAATGCCTTTTGACAGTTGTCATCCCACTCTATTGCCTGATTCTTTCTCAATAGCTTGAAGATAGGTTCACACGTGGCGGTAAGGTGTGAGATGAACCTTGCAATATAATTTAACCTTCCCAAGAATCCACGAACCTGTTTCTCAGTTCTCGGCTCAGGCATCTCTTGTATAGCTTTTACCTTGGCGGGATCGACCTCGATACCCCTTTCACTTACGATGAAACCAAGCAACTTTCCTGATCTCACTCCGAAAGTGCATTTATTGGGATTCAACCTTAACCTGAACTTTCTTAACCTTTCAAACAATTTCTTCAGATGAACCAGGTGCTCTTCTTCAGTATGGGACTTTGCGATCATGTCATCCACATAGACCTCAATCTCTTTATGAATCATGTCGTGAAACAAAGTCACCATAGCTCTTTGATAGGTTGCCCCAGCATTCTTCAACCCGAATGGCATGACCTTATAACAAAAGGTGCCCCAAGGCGTAATGAATGTTGTCTTTTCCATGTCCTCGGGCGCCATCTTTATTTGATTGTAACCAGAAAAACCGTCCATGAAGGAGAAAACTGAGAACTGAGCAGTATTATCTACCAATACATCAATGTGAGGAAGCGGGAAATCATCCTTCGGGCTCGCCCTATTCAGATCTCGATAGTCGACACACATTCGTACCTTCCCATCTTTCTTAGGTACAGGTACAATGTTGGCGACCCATGGTGGATAAACTGTTACAGCAAGAAAACCTGCATCAAACTGCTTCTGAACCTCTTCTTGGATTTTCTTGGACATATCAGGACGTGTTCTCCTGAGTTTCTGTTTGACGGGCGGAGAATTTTCTTTAAGGGGTAGCCTGTGCACAACAATATCAGTATCTAATCCAGGCATATCTTCGTAAGACCACGCGAAGATATCAGAATACTCCTTCAACATTCCAATCAACTCTTTTTTCACATTCTCATTCAAAGAAGCCCCTATTTTAACCTCCCTTCTCGTCTCTTCGGTGCCAAGATTCACCGTCTCAATAGGCTCTTGATGTGGCTCGATCACTTTCTCTTCTTGTTTCAACAATCTGGCCAACTCATCAGGCAATTCACAATCTTCTTCATCCCCTTCTTCAGCGGCGTAGATAGGGTTGTCAAAGTCATGACGAGGCATAGCAAGATCGTTGTCAATAGAATCTGGAGGAGAAGTGGATCTGCATGGATTATGATTTATGCTTTATTTTAGAATGGGGGGATGATGATGAATAAGAAACGTTGCCATTTTTTTTTGATTAATTATAAATATAAAAGTAAAACGAAAGACAGGGAACAAAATATTTGAATGCAAAAACGTCCTTTTATTAATGATTTTAACATTGAAAAACAACAAATGAGGCCCTACATATGTTCACTGTGTCTTGGGCAGATCACAGGAATTATTGCATGATAAACAAAAACAAACATTATTACTTTGGATCAAGAGCAATTGAGATGATGTCTTCGGATGACCAGTTGAGAAGCTTCTGTCCCGGGACACACGGCTTGATCCATTCTTCAATGTCATAATCACTATCCACATCATCATCAGCAGCGCAAATATGATCCTTGACGATGCCAGCACTAGAGAACTTGATCGGAATGAAGGTTCCGGGCTTCTTGGAGGCCTCATTAGATGAACTCTGACCCAACTGATATCCAATCCCACCCTTATCCTGCTTGATTGGTAGATCCAAGACTCGGCCCCATCCTTCAGGATGACCAGATTCAACCACAGCTTTAGCTTCCTTTAGTGAAGACATGGGGGCCCCTAACTTCTTATTTTCAACATAAGGGATCCTGATGGTCTGGACAGCCTCAAAGGCTTGGCACGGCGTCTCATGGACCTCTCCTTCCACATCAATATACCTGAAGGACGCAAGATGGCTTACCACGTGTTCTTCCTCCCCACATATTGTGACTATCTTTCCTTGAGTCGCGAATTTGAGTTTCTGATGCAATGTGGAAGTCACGGCCCCAGCAGCATGGATCCATGGACGTCCCAGGAGACAACTGTAAGACGGGTGGATATCCATCACAAAGAAGGTAATAGTGAAAAGCTGAGGGCCTATCATTATTGGCAAGTCAACCTCCCCAAATACTGATCTCTTTGACCCATCAAAGGCTCGCACTGTCAATTCACTCGGCCTTATCTCGACACCAGAGTAATCCAGCCTCATCAAAGACGACTTCGGTAATACATTCAGAGAAGATCCATTATCCACGAGAACACGAGATAACATAGTCCCTTTACATTCCACTGATATATGCAAAGCTCTATTATGGTTTCTACCTTCGGAGGGCAAGTCTGCATCAGTGAATCCCAATCCATTACCAGCATTGATGTTTGACACCACCCCTTCAAGTTGATTCACTGAGATCTCTGGAGGGACGAAAGCAGTACTTAAAAGTCTCAGCAAAGCGTTTCGATGTGTCTCCGAACACAAGAGCAACTGCAAGATCGAAATCTTTGATTGAGTTTGACTCAATTGGTCAACCACTTTATACTCACTTTTCTTGATGATCTTTAGGAACTCTTCCATCTCTTTGGCCACAGTATCTTCAGAGTTAGAGCTTTGCCCCGGATCTACCGTATCTTCTACCACTCTTTTCCCTTTTGCTTGAGCTAGAGCTTCTGGATTGTCATCGCGAGTATTCTGGGGAGGATTGAAAATACGACCACTTCTTGTCATTCTTCCAATGCCAACAACATTATCAACATCTTCTTTCTCAACCGGTGCTTTAATCTCATACTTGGCCCCTTGGTAGAAAACTTCTCCGCCATAATTCCATGGGATTGCTTTCTCACTAGTATATGGGATGGGACCAGGCAACGTGATGACCAAAGGCGGCGCTCTGGCAGGAATCGGGATCTTAGTAGGAGTATACGGGATGGATAGCACATTGATTTCATTCTTGGCTGACTTTGGATGTCGCACATGCTCGAACTGTAGATACCCACTATCTATCAACTGTTGAATCCCATCTTTCACCTTGTCACAAACTGAGGAGGTGACCATGCAATCAGTACAGAATTCTCCACAACCAGCGTATAGTCTCATCCTTAATAATTCCTTTTTCAATAATGGCAACAACGATCCCAATTCGATAACATCCTTGACCAAGTAAATGTCTTCAACAATATCGATGGCATTTGCGGCATGAGTTCCATGGGAAGGCATAGGATTCTGTACAACGTTAGGTCCTTGAGTAGGGGTGAACTCAATAGCTTTTGAATCGAGCAGATCCTGTACTTTATGCATGAATCCTATGCAATGTTCAATATCATGACCGGCAGCCCCAGAATGAAACTCACAGTGGGCATTAGCATCATAGTTAGGAGGAAGCTTAGCAGGTGGAGGGCCCATGGTACGAAGTTGCACCAAGTCTCCATGTAAGAGATGAGCGAGTAATTGTGCATATGTCATAGGTATGGGATCAAAAATTCTTGGTGGCCTCGACCTTTGCTGATACTGACGTGGGGGATGCCTCTGCTGTTGTTGTGGTTGTTGTTGAAGAGGAGTACTCGGTATAGTAACAGCGGCTACCTGTTGATAAACGTGGCCTTTACCTTTACCATAGTAAGCAGCACTTGTTTCACCTTCTCTCTTCTTAGCAAATCCGTTATATGGTTTCTTCCCTCCTGCCCCAGAAGAGGAACTAGCAGCACTTGGATTCTGTATTCTACCAGCCTTAATCCCACTTTCAATTCGCTCACCAATCATAACCAACTCGGCAAAACTTGAGGATGCAGAGCAGGCGGAGTAGTATTGGCCTTCTAGAGTGTTGGTGAACAAATCCATCATTTCTCTTTCCAACATAGGTGGCTGGACTCTAGCTGCCAACTCGCGCCATTTCTGTGCATATTCTTTGAAGGACTCATTAGCTTTCTGGGATAGATTCTGTAACTGAGTGCGATTTGGTGCCATGTCAACATTATACTGATACTGCTTTATGAAAGCATCAACTAGGTCCCTCCAACTTCGGATGTGAGTTCTCTCCAGCCTCATATACCATTCCAAGGATGCCCCAGTCAGGCTATCTTGGAAAAAATGCATCAACAGGCCTTCGTCCTCAGAGTATACATGCATCTTGCGATAGTAGGCTCGGACATGTGTCTTAGGACAAGTATTCCCCTTGTATTTCTCAAAATCAGGTACTTTGAACTTCGGTGGCACACGGACGCCAGGAACCAAACCCAAATCACTGATATCCATACCAAGTCCTTGGCCTTCCATTGCCCTCATCCTCTCTTCCAGACCTCTAAACATCCTTCCAGCATCTTGTGGAAATCCCCATTCGCTTTCAGGAAACAAGTCCTCATGTCGGTCCTCTTCCAACACGGGGATAGCAGCAGCCCTTCTGATTTGTTGTGTGGTTTGTCCTTCAGGAGTAGGCTGGGGAGGCCCACGGGGATTACCTTGATTAGCAGCAGGAGGAATTACACCAGGTCCTCCGATCACAGGCTCACCATTGACACGAATATCAGCAGGATTTCTTTGTGGGGGATCCGCGACAACCTGAGCAACTGTGTCCATCCTGATTCTGAGTTCTTCTTGGCGATCAGCCATGTTTTGCATGACTTCCATGAACTGAGCCATCTGAGCAGTAACCTGAGTTCTCATCTGGATAAGATCATCCCTTAACTGATCCATCTGCAGTGAATGATTAGCCCTTGTGTAGTAGCGATGTGTAGGTGGAGGTGCAATTGCTGAAAGAGAAAACCTATTCAGTCAAATAAGAACACCATCTGATGTACCTGCTTGTGCATGATGTGCATGAGGTGCATGTGTGCATATGATGTGAGGTGCCATTTTCAGAGTATCCAAAATCGAATTGATGGTCAAGAACAAATAACAACGTGATGAGAGAGATATCAAGTGAAAACAGAAAGCAATTCATTTCATTCATAACAGCTCCCTAAGGCGAGTAGGTTCATACACAAATAACAATGTTTCAATATAAAGAACATTAGAGACCCCATCCAACAAATCTGGTGGTGGTCTACAAACAAATTCAATTATCAATTCATCTCAATGTAGAACAAAGGTCCTCCTTGTCTGAAATGGGCGTCACTCCACTTCTTTGTTTCGTCAAACAGCTTCTTAGTCGCCTCCCGATCTCTTCCTTTGACAAGGCTTTGGATCACTTCATCCTTTCGGAATAACTGCGTGTCTAGATTCTTGCAGCAATCCCTAAGTTCGTCACACCCTTTGCATTCTGGGATATAGGTCTTCTCACGTGCATTCGCTTCACTCATCATTTGATCTCTGAGCTTGACATTCTCTTCAGCTAGTCGGGCGGTGCGGAGGTGACTTCCTTTCAGTTGGGTCTCAACTGCTATTCTCTGAGTGGTCTCTTCTTCCAGTTTCTTCTTCATGGTCCTCAACTCATATTTGGTTTCTTTCTCCAGTCGGAGCTTGTGGGCTTTCAGGTCTTCTTGGTACTCTCGTCTGAGCTTCTCTTTTTCTTCCTTTATGGTCTTTTCTATAACCTTTTGAGGGTCCTCAGTAGGAGCAGCAACAGCTATTCCGTCCTTTTCAGTTCTAACCCTCTTCCTGGCTTGAGAAGACTCTCCTTTGAGAGTTTTAAGTTCACGGGCCAGTTCATTCTTTGTCTGTTTAAGGAAATAGCGCTTCAAATCCATATCTCTATCTTTCTCTTTCAGTCTCAAATTGGCGACGCGGACCTGGTCAAAACGTTCCCTTGATACCATAGTTTCTGATATCTTCGGAGGTTGTGCATACAAGAGAGGAACTTCCGGGAATGGTAACAAAAGTGTCTTGACTCTCTCCTTAACCCAATCGGTGTAGGGCTCCATAGCAATGGCATTCTTGGCTCCCAGAGTGGATCTCTCACCTATATGAATGTTATTCCAGGCCTTCCTGATTTCCTCAAGCGCTACCGGGTCAGCTCTCTTTTCAAAGTACACGGATTGGTAAATCTCCCTATCCGAAGGCCCACTCTTCATGGTATAGCCCAACTGACGAAGAGCTAGAACTGGGTTGTAGTTAATACATCCTCTTGTCCCAATGAGCGGGACGTTACCAAAGTTTCCACACCTAATAATGACTTCAGATATGCCCGTTCGGAATTGATACCATACGATGTCGTTTGCAGTAAGTCCCATGATTCTCTGAGACCATTTCTGAGTAGAGGTAACAAACGGACCACTAGCAGGCAAGTGAGATTTGAACCATTTATATAACAGCGGCAAGCAACCTCGAATAGCCCCCCTTTTACCATGCCGAGAGTGAATGGAATAATATGTGTCAGCCAATAGGGTGGGTATTGGATTCTTGTCCATAAAAAGACATATAGCAGCCAAATCAACGAACTTGTGAATGTTGGGAAACATCACAATTCCATAGATCAGAGCGGCCAAAATAGCATTGAAAGCCTCCCATATTCCTTTGTCAGCAAATTCTTGAGCTTTTTCAACCAGGAAACTCATGTAGAAGCCATGAGTATCACCATTCTTCTTCCAGTTATCATGAACATCTCCCAAGCTCAAATAAAGAGCGTTGGCAATGTAATCCAACCTAGGTTTCTCCGGGGCACAAACAAAAGGCACTCTGTGTTGAATCTTGATGTTGAGGAGGTAAGAGTACTCTTCGAGAGTGGGAGCTAGCTGATAATCTGAAAATGTGAAACAACGGATATCTGGGTCGTAGAACTGAAGAAGAGTGGATAAGGCCCATTCGTCGACACGCGAGTACAGAAGAGATAATATGTTGCCATAATTGTCACTGAACACTGTTTCATTATGACCAGTGACCAATTCACCCAATTGTCCCAATTGAACCATACCCTCGCGATGGAAAGTATAAGTGTGTGTGCGCCTTGTAGCTCCTTGATTGACGGTCACGTTGTTATCCATTCTTGACAGAGGTTGATATTTTCTGGATACCCTGAAAAATGACATGCGCATGAGAATTAACTTTTTTTTTCTTTTCTTTCTTTTCTTTCTTTTTTCTTCTTTTTTTTTGAAATTTAAACATGCTATGATGAAAATGATGCAGATTGGGTCCCCACGACATAGAGGGACCAAGGCAATAATTCTGAGCAAGAAGATATCATAGGATCAAAGGTCCGGCATAGATCAGAGAACCAGAAGAACCATAATCATCAATAGAACCAAATAGTCAACAACAGAACCAAATAGTCACCAACGGTACCTGTCATGTATATCCCTCCCCACTCACGGGTGTAGTCTAGGTCAGGGTAGGTCAAAATGGCAACCAGCGTTATCAGTCCTCCTGAGGCACCAATGTTGTTGCATCTACATGCCAACAATGATACCCCATTTGGACCTCGACTGGGCGTGGGTCTCATGATCGCACTAGACAAGACCTGACATCTCATCGGCGTCATGACTATCCACTCTATCCTAGGTATCCTATGTGTCACTCTGGCCTGGGTATTGGGCCTTTTACCTCATAGAAACATCCCACCCAACCTGCAAAACAGAACAGAAGACCCCAAGGAACACAGAATACAATCCATATGCATGATGTGCAATCAGAAATAAACATGATATGCAAACAGAAAAATAAACATGCAAACATATATACAAGGTATAGACATAAAAACAAATAAACACCCAGTAAATAAACAAACAAACGCAGGCTAGGATCGACTCGCTAAGGATGGACCAGCAACAGGTCTAACAACATCCCCAGCAGAGTCGCCAGCTGTCGCTACCGCGAAAAATGGAATCAGAGTCGCCACTAATATATTTATCCCATAAGGGAAAGGAATACCAGGAAACCTAACTCAGAATAAGAACAAGGTCTTTCGACCAGAGAACAGGGCACGGGAGTCGGTTACGCAAGGGGAAGGTGTTAGCACCCCTCACGCCCATCGTACTCGATGGTATCCACCTATGTTTGTTTCTATCTAAAGGGTGTATATCTATGTCTAAACCTAAATGCGAATGAATGCAAAAGAAATACGGGGAAAAGAAGGAATTATTTACAAGTGTGCTCGCTTAGGCCCCGCGACCCAATGCCTACGTATCCCTTACAAGGAATCAGAGCAACCGTAGTTCGGCTCCATAGTTTCCATTTGTTTTGTGTTTTTTAGTTGAACAGAGGTTAAAGTCGCACTCCACGATGCTCGACCTTTGGAGACTTATACGCCTAGTTATGGAATGGATTCAACATGTTCTTAAGCGCCTAACAAGGCAAAAGAAAAGCAAAAGTTTGGTTTGTGTCTTTTATTGTAATTCCACGATGACGAAGACCCTCTACAGGGCTTCGCATCGCTTCCTTACTCTGTTTTAAGTCAAAGCCTTTATTAATCATTTTGAATGTTTTCTGGCTGAGTATTTTTTAAGGGAGATTTACTTTGCGACTTAGATCACACCGAGAAAAAGAGTTTTGTTTTTGACTATTTAGAGAATGCACATCGAGGTCTACACCACAATCGATTCTCTAAATAACGGATAAGAAATACATCGAAATCTACATTCCAATCATTTCTTTTCCGTTTAGTAGAAAAGAACGTACATCGGGGCCTACACCCCAATCATTTCTTTTCTACTATGTGAGAAAGAACGTACATCGGGGCCTACACCCCAATCATTTCTTTCTCACTACACATCAGAAAAGTCACAGTGTGATCTTTGTCAGGCCTTTTTTATTAAGTATTTTAGAGTTGAAAAAGAAAAAGAAATGAAAGAGGGGCACTAACCTATTCTCTAATCTAATGTTATACACTAAAACCTATTTAAAATCTACACTAAAATCTAAGGGGATTAAAGAAAGAATTATTCAAATTGACCAAAGTCAACTTTAGCATCCAAGGGCATTCTAGGCATTTCACAAAGTATTAAAAAATATTCACAAAAATAATAGAAATACAACTCTAAACTATTAAAGGAAATATTCACAAACAATACTATTTTTATTCATTTTTAAGACTATTTTCAAGAGTTAAAACTAAAACAACTAAGTATTTTCATTATTTAATAACCAATCAAAATGCAAAGAAAATCAACCATTAAAGTCAATTAAAAATCTAAAAAATGAAATCTATGGATTGTTAAAATTCTAATTGGTTAGAAAACAATTTTTATCATTTTTATTTAAAGGAAAATTCAATTAATAAGCAAAAGAAAATAAAAGAAAACTATTATTATTTGTTTTTTTTTTACTGTCAGCAGGGGGTGAACTAGTAGTTAGAAGTGAACTGATTAGTGTAACTGGCGCATGGGCCCTAAACATGGGGGTGTGGATAGCGCGTTTTACCAAAGCCCAATCAAAACGTGGCCCAGACTACACCTTGTCCTTGCTATAATTTTTTATTCAGCATGCACAATTGTTATTATATGGTTTCAATATGAATGTTAACGTGACAGAAAATAAATCAACAACACATATATCAATTGGACAAGCTCATTTTAAGTGACTAAAGGACAAAACCAGCATTCCATCCTATCACAATGCAGCACCTCATAGCAAATGATATGGAAAAAGACAAAAGTGGAAAGAATAAAATGCATGGGCTAATAGCGCGTTGCCACGTCAGCTAAACGGATAACAACATGAACAGAAGTCAAACGCCGGAGCTCCGCCTCCGGTCTTCTCTTCCGGTCATTCAACCACCGGCATTGACCGAGTTCGCCCAGAAACCTGCGAGCCACATACCATTCAACTCGGATTTTCGCACTGATTATGGATCTGCAATTAGTTTTCTTTGATTCTACTCCTAACGTACAATCCGAACAAAATTTTACAAACCCTAACTTAAACAAACTCTACCAGATCTCATCTTAAACATGTTAATCCGATTCTAAACGTTCACAGAATTTGAACATGAGATTCAACACACGAGCAAGAATTATATCAGCCAAATCGAAATTGTTCAAGAACAAAACTTCATGCCGGTATAACACGTAGCATAACATACATATGAACTCAAGATCCTGATGCACATGACCTGTTAAATGTAGCTAACATGTTAAGAGAGTTTCCAGATCATACCTGATGCAAGTCTTGGAAAGAAAGATGTAAGAAACCTCTCCTACTTCCTTTTGATGCGTGGAGCTTAGCAACGTTTCCGAGAAGATCCGCGACCTTGTCAAGAACTCCGGAAAATGCAGAGATGAAGCTTGATGATGCTTGAACTCAGTTTTTTATCCTTGAACTGTATGAACCGTGACTGGGAGATAGCTTGATGAAGGTGCGGTTGAGGAGTTTCATGGCGGTGATGATGGAAGGATGAGGGAAGAGAGAGTTGTGGCTGTTGTTGATCGATGAAGATGATGAGGTTTCTGTGAAGATATTGAAGATGAAGGTGAAGGTTGATGGTGTAGTGAGAGTTTGTTGGAGTTAGTTAGGGAGGAGCCGGAGTTAGTTATGGTGGCGCCGGAGTTGGTTATGGTGGTTGGTTGAAGATGAAGATGAGAGAGGGTGGTGTAGAGAGAAGAGAGTGATGAGAGAATGGGAGAGTGAAGGTGTGTGAGAGTGAGGAATGAAGAAATGAATCGTGAAGTGTAAGAGTGAGGTGTGGAGTTTATATAGTGTGAGGTGAGAGTGGCTCTTTTGGACCTGAGCAGTGTGGGATATTTCTCCTCAAGACTTAGTGAGCAAGGGTTGTCAATTGGAGTAAGTTTATGTTGAGCTTTTCACGTATCATACTTTGCATGGTGAAATATGGAAAGTGGTGATTGCTGGTACGTTTCCTTTCGTGAGCTTTGATGCAAATGCTTTACCAAACCAATACTCATGTCACCATCTTTATGCACATGTATCTCAAGCCTCATTTCATGATTTAATCCCCTCTTGAGCTCAACGTGAAGAATACACGGGGTAGGTGAGACTTGATGTTGGAACTGTCTTAAGATAATGCTTGAAGTCCTCACAAAATGACTTAGAACTTGGACGAAGATCACTGCAAGGGCCCGCACGCGTGACATGATTTCTGGCCTATATCCTAGGCAAGAACGTTACTTGATCCGAGCACTACTTTGAGGCCTTATGATTTTCTCGTCATTCGCTTAATTGGTACGTTCCGTAGCTCAATGGAATGAGGAAATGGCATAGAACATGCTGATGTTTCGTAATGATCCTGGGGGTGCTTGTAGCGTCTAGAAAAGTGTTTTGAAAATGGCCCACCACGTGTTTGTTCAAATGACGCACGCGTGCCCTGAGCTCTGCCCAGCCAGACATGCAATGGTGACTTGACGAAGGGATGATTTTGAGACTTCATAGATGATCCAATATCCATCCAAATGATTCAAATCTTGGCTCATTGTGTAGAGTGCATGGAGTAGAAGGGATCCATATCAAGTTTTCACCTAATGGCTCTTTATATCTTTCCATAACCATCTTCAAAGTTAGCATGCCACGTGTTTGACAAAATGCTCACGCGTAACCTGGATTTGTGCCCAGCAACATGACTTGAACAAATGTGATTCTTCAAACTTCTCTTCTTTGTATCTTTTGATTCATGCCTTATTTGACAAAACTTCCAACTACAATATTGTAGAGGGCTATGAAATGAACATTTTTGGTATTGACCTTGTCTTGAATCGAAGCCTTGAAGTTTGTGAAAAATGGGATCAAAGTCCGCTGCTTGACAAGTTTCAAACTCTCAAAATTTTTCTAAGTGTGGAATATGGTTTCCACGTGATTCTTCCAACTTTCTCGTCTTTTATCTTTTTAACCAGGCCTCACGTGAGAAAACTTCTAACTAGAGAATTGTTGAGGGCCATGATTTGAGCAACTTTCATGTTGGGACTTTCTTGAGAAAATGCCTTGAGATGCGTACTATATTTGCATGAAGCAAGCTAGTCAGCCAAATTTCCAACCTTTCAAGAATTTTCTAAGTGTTAGAACTTGCCTTTTATGGAAACTTTCAAATTTCAACTAACTTGCCATTTTTGGTAATCTTGATATTTTCTTGATTTTATTTCACCCCATTGAATTTCCTTAACCGATTTTTTTTTACCCAAAAATCAATATTTGACAGTTGACCCTGATTTTGACCAAAAAGTCAATTTTTCTGATTCTTTCTAGTTTCAGGTGAATTTCCCGATTAATCCGCCTCTGCTCCAATTCTCAATCAATCTTTAATCAAAGAAACCCATTATGTGATATTTCTTCCAGGAAGCCATATTTTGCATCCATAACCACTTTCCTGATTAAATTTTGACCAGAAAGTCAACAGGGTTGACTTTGGTCAGAAAACCCTAATTTGACGATCTTGATGAATCTGAAGCCTGTATCATTTAATCAGAGCCCTTTCTTGGAGAGAATGAAATCCTGATCTTTAGGGGAACTTCCACGAGAATAGCATCGTGCAGTCAAGTCCTCAATCTTTCTCTTTTGCTCACAGATACCCCACACATTGAACCTCTTTTTCACCGGTTTTCTTGGCTAGTGACAGTGATATGAATGAATGCCTTGGATGAATGGCCTATATGAAGTATGTGTATGAATGTGATGCGAAAGCCATTTGGGAATAAATAAGTGGGCAAATTTTGGGGTGCAACAGGGGGACGGATTTTTTCTCAACCCTTGTAATCTCATTCTTACGTTATCCACTCTCTATCACAAACCATTCACAAATTGCAACTGCACTAAGAATGAAAACCTCGTCTCAAATTCATCACCACAACCTGTGTCAATTATAACATCACTTCCAAGTCCAAAACACATGAACCGTAACAACACTCATTATTACATGCAATTTGTTTTGTTTGTTTTTGTTTTCAGGTACAACAACACCATCACGCCGTCAGATCCGCGGTGTTCATCAACAATCGAGCAAACACAACACATCCGCTGTGAATCTGCACTATACTCCGATCAATCTCGATTAGCCGCCGCGACGCATCTTTACGCAGCCATTACGCACAGCAGCCGCGCCGAACATCAGTCCAGCCCCGATCGAGATCCATCACTTCATCCTCCGACACCGCCGTCACCGTTGTCAACGGAAGAGGAATTCGCGAGACCTTCGATGTCCCTCCCAACCGCGCATCCTGAGGTACGCCCTTACCGATCTGTACGGATGTTGCCATAAAAACTGTTGTTGATTTGCTTTTTTCCGCTTTCGTTAAGTTTGTAGCCTGAGGAAAAGGCGAGAGAAAACAGTTTATGAATTTGAGTTTCTATGTATAATCTCTTGGTTTATCTTTTATGTTATTAATTTTGTTTTTTTATTAGAATTAAAATCGCCATATGTCACTTGTTTAGTGGGTATCCAATGGGTGGAAAAAGTCAAGAGAATATTGGCCATTTACATTTCAAAGTAACTAGTAAAGGACCCGTGCGTTCGCACGGGTCATGTAAAGTCGATATAAATAATAAATAAATATATAAAGATAGTTAATAAATATATACAAAAGATACGCAAATTAAAAAGAAAAAAAATTTGAAATTTTAATTGTTATATAAATATTAATTTAATTTAGTTAGAAATATATACTTTAGTAGAAAAAATAAATGAAATAATTGTTCCGATCAATATTCTTAGTTTTGATGATAACAATGTATATAAATTTTGTATGAGATAATGTGGTACTCTAATACTATGCAATTTCCATTTCAGGAATTATATAAAGAGTATGCACAAAATCAGCGCAAGAAGCACTAACTCAGAAGGTTCAACATGCAACATCAAAACATGGTCTGGCAAGACATCAGAAGATGGTCAAGCAGAATCAGAACATGGTCTATGGAAGCATCAGAAGGACTTGAGTTCAGAAGCAGAAGCACTGAAGTTCTCATGGTATCACGCTCAGAAGCACTTCAAGGTCAGAAGACAAGAAGATGCTCTGCACCAAGCTGTATTGACTCTGAAGATTCAAACGTTGTATCTACAAAAGATCAAATCAGAATCAAGTACAAGATGGCAGGCTACGCTGACTGACAAAAGGAACGTTAGAAGCTATTAACGGCAACGTCAGTAGTCACAGCAAAAGCAAGGCTCGAGGTAGTTGACAAAAGAGTGAAACATTAAATGCAATGCTGTACGGATTACGCAAAGCATTAAATGCTCCCAACGGTCATCTTCTCAAACGCCTATAAATAGAAGTTCTGATGAGAAGCTGAACACAACACTTTATGCAAAAACGCTAAAACGCTGTTCAACTCAAAAGCTCTCATAACTTCATCTTCAACCTCACTTATTGCTGTTGTAATATCTTAGTGAGATTAAGCTTAAACTTTAAGAGAAATATCACAGTTGTGATTATAGCTTTTAAGAAGAATTGTAATACTCTTAGAATTTGTTTACGTTAATTTGTAAAGGACTAGAGTGATCAGGTTGATCAGAATACTCTAGAAAAGTCTTAGAGGGTATCTAAGCAGGTTGTTCCTAGAGTGATCAGGTTGTGATCAGTATACTCTAGAAGACTTAGAAGTTGTCTAAGTGGAAAACCATTGTAATCTTATGTGATTAGTGGATTAAATCCTCAGTTGAGGTAAATCACCTTGTCAAGGGTGGACTGGAGTAGTTTAGTTAACAACGAACCAGGATAAAAATAATTGTGCAAGTTGTTTTTATCTTACAAGTTTTGAAACTACACTTATTCAAACCCCCCTTTCTAAGTGTTTTTCTACCCTTCAATTGGCATCAGAGTGCCGGTTCTAGGTGCAAGCACTTAACCGTGTTAGAAAAGATTCAGGAAGAGAAAAACACAAAATCTAGATGGCTGGTGAAGATCCAATAACACCTACATCTACATCTGCTTCCACTGAGCAATAAATGAAAATGGTAACAATGGTTATACTAGACCACCAGTATTTGATGGTGAAAACTTTGAATACTGGAAAGATAAACTTGAAAGTTACTTCCTTGGTTTAGATGCTGACTTATGGGATCTCATGTTGGATGGTTACAAACATCCAGTTAAAGCTAGTGGTGTAAGGCTCACAAGAAAAGAAATGAATGATGAGCAAAAGAAGCAATTCAAAGATCATCACAAGTGTAGGACTGTTTCGCTGAATGCTATCTCTCATGCTGAATATGAGAAAATATCTAACAGGGAAACTGCCTATGATATATATGAGTCATTGAAAATGACCCATGAAGGAAATGCCCAAGTCAAGGAGACCAAAGCTCTTGCCTTGATCCAAAAGTATGAAGCCTTCAAGATGGAGGATAATGAAAACATTGAAACAATGTTCTCAAGATTTCAAACTCTTACTGCTGGATTGAGAGTTCTTGACAAGGGATACACCAAGGCTGATCATGTCAAGAAGATCATCAGAAGCTTTCCAAGAAGATGGGGTCCTATGGTGACTGCATTCAAAATTGCCAAGAATCTGAATGAGGTATCTCTTGAAGAATTGATCAGTGCTCTAAGGAGTCATGAGATTGAGCTGGATGCTAATGAACCTCAGAAGAAAGGTAAGTCTATTGCATTGAAATCTAATTATAAAAAATACACTAACGCTTTTCAGGCTGAAGAAGTAGATTCTGAAGAATCAGAAGAAGAAGAAGAAGAAGAACTATCCATGATCTCCAGAAGGGTAAAACAACTCTGGAAAAGCAAGCAGAGGAAGTTCAAGAACTTCAGAAGTTCAAAGAAGCCTGAAGGAGGAGAATCTTCTGGAGGCAGACGATCTGACAAAAAGAAGGTCATGTGCTACGAATGCAATGAGCCTGGACACTACAAGAATGAGTGCCCAAAGCTTCAGAAGAAGAACCCCAAAAAGAAGTTTCATAAGAAGAAAGGTCTTATGGCAACATGAGATGATTCAGAATCAGAATCAGAATCAGACTCTGAAGGCGAGCATGCAAACATTGCACTGATGGCCACTGTTGATGACAGATCAGAATCTACATCAGAATCAGATTCTGAAGAGGTATTTTCTGAACTAACTAGAGATGAGTTAGTTTCCAGTCTTGCAGAACTTCTAGAACTTAAATCTCAACTTAGTATCAAATACAAAAAGCTGAAAAGGCAATTTGAATTTGAAACTAAGAAGTTGGAACTGGAGAATTCTGAATTAAAAGAAAAAGTTTTAAAATTATCCAATAACGTTGGATCTTCTTCTGAGTCAGAAAAGTCCATTCCAAGTCTAAACCATATTCTGAAAGAATATGATTTAAGTTTCAGAAAGTTCTTATCTAGAAGTATTGGCAGAAGTCAACTAGCTTCTATGATATATGCTGTCTCTGGAAACAAGAGAGTTGGCATTGGCTATGAGGGTGAAACCCCATACAAACTTGAACCTGTAGATGATATGAAAATCAAATACAAGCCATTGTATGATCAGTTCAAGTATGGCCATTCCAATGATATAAGGCACACATCACATGCTCAAAGCTTTCACATCACACACACTAAGAAGCATGTGACACAACCTAGGAAATATCATGAAACTCAAAATAAAAATTATCATGCTGTTCCTCCTATTTCTTATAATGCTAAATGTCATACCCCAAAATTTGCCCGATCAAATCTACGTCTGTTAAATCATCAAGGGTTAGAATTAAGAGCCATGGGGTTTGACATTCCTATTGTCAAACCCGACCTCTTATAAAAAATCCTGAGTTAAAATGTGGTTAAGATTAGAAGGTGTTTGGGCCCAGTCATCTGGCCCATCTATTCCATTTTTTTTAGGTTTTTAGTCCATTCTCACAAATTATTCACATGGTTTATTATTTATATTAATAATTGGTTTAATCATTTTATTATTATAACTAGCTATTGTTGTTAATTAGTAGTGGTTTTAATAATATTACTATTAAGATTATTTTTATTTTTATTATCACCATTAACTATTATTATTATTAGATTATTAAACTAAAGATAAATAAAAAGGGCCAAAACAAGTTTGTGCACGTTCAGGGAAAAGATTGGATTTGCAAGAACAAAGATACCAAAAACAAATATGACAAGAAAATCTCAATCTTCTCAATTAGCAAAGATTCAAGCCATATTTGTTGACCTAAAGCAATCACTAAGGTGAGTACTTTTGTTTAGGGACAAACAAAACTCTAAGTTGGGGAGAGTTTGTTAGGAATGAATTTATGGTATTTTCATGGGTTATCATATCCAAGTTTTGAGCTAAAACGTAAACAAAGTGTGCTAGTTCCATGTGTTTTTCAGTAAGAATTGAATTACATATGTGTAGTTCATGTTGTGAAGCAAATCGAATCACTTTGGGTACTATTGATGCATGTTTGGAGCTGAAAAGAAGCTGTAAAAGGGTATGAAAGGGAAAGGATGCTGGAAGAACCAAAAGGCAAACAAAAATGAAGAGTTTTCAGCAAGGCGCGCCACGAAGGATGTTAGCGCGCTGCCCCTAACTTTCTGCCTAACGTCGCGCCGCAAGGTCTCGAGCCGCGCCGCGGGCACGGCGTAT
Source organism: Vicia villosa (assembly GCF_029867415.1). NCBI lineage: Eukaryota > Viridiplantae > Streptophyta > Magnoliopsida > Fabales > Fabaceae > Vicia > Vicia villosa. The sequence continues at coordinate 130,909 of NW_026706108.1, forward strand.
CCATGCCCAAACTTTATAAATAGAAACCCTACTTTCCAATTAGAGGGTGATTCTTTGGTGAACGAAATTAGGAGAGAAGTCTGAGTCTGAAGCACAGAGCAAACATTGGAGAACAATTCTACATCAATTGAAGAGATTTTATTGATCATGATGAATTCCTCAATCAATCCTTGTGTATTCTTCATGTCTATGGATAGCTAATTATCTTTTGGTGAGTTTAAGGTAGTAGTTAACTTATGATTATGCAATACCATTGATTAATTCTTCTGAACAATTGCTTGAATTCATTATCAATAAGAAACCTTGTTTTTATGTTAAATTATTGTTAATCTTTGATCGAAAGAGAAGGTTAAACTTTTGCCCTAGGTTACTATATTGATTCATTCATAATTTGCAGAGATGGAATTGTGAATGAGTTTTCATTATTATCGCGCTTTATTACTTTTATCGATATTGATATTTTGAGAGATCGAGTCTCATAACGATAAATGTTTATCTAATTTGATCTGCAGACATGAGATCTATTTTGAGGATATATGAAGATGATGATTCAAATAATGGTTCACTTATGAGTTAATTAATATGTTGTATAGGAATAGGTTGATGAAACCCTAAAGCTTAACATATTTCTCTTATTGTTAACCAAGTTTCAGCTTCTTAGTTTTAATATTTGTTTAAAGTTAATAACTTCTTTAGAATAACAAAACAAACCCAACTATATTTTCTCACTCAAGATAATTTGTTATAGAACGACAGTAATATTAAACCAATCCCTGTAGATACGATATATAGAAAATATTTACCCACAAATACTTTCAACAGTGGTAACCAGAGGCTTATTTCGTTTTGGCAGCCTTTGATTATCTTGTTAGAAGCGAGGCTTAATTGTTGAAGTGGTAGATTTCTTGGCTTGGGAGGGAGGATAACTTTGTTGAAGTCGGTGTTGAGCAGTTTACATATTTTTTCATGTCATTTTATAGGGCTTCGGTTCAAGTTTATAAAGCGATCACTAGAATTCAAAGTAATTTTTTATGGAAAGGGGTGGAGAAAAGGAAGAAGCTTCATTGGGCGAGGTGGGATTTGGTTTGTCTCCCTAAGGGGAAAGGTGGTCTCGGTATGAAATTAGTGGAAGAGTTTAATGTTTCTTTGTTATTAAAATGGAGATGGAGGTTAATCAAAGGTGGAGGTGCCCAATGGATGAAGACGTTAAGGGCAAGATATGGTGATAAAAATATTATGCTTGGGTTTTCTGGTTTTCCTTGCAGGTTATCTTTTTGGTGGAAAGATATTTTGCGGTTGGAAAAGAGGCACAATGAGGGTGTCTTTATTGGAAAATGTAAATTCACTCTTGGGAAGGGAAATTCCATAATCTTTTGGCAAGTTAATTGGTTAGGGGAATTCAATTCGAGATTGGTCTTTCCGAATTTATATATTCTATCGATTTTGAAAAATGAAGTGGTGGAGGGTATGGGAGAGTGGGTAGATGGTTGTTGGATGGGTATTACCGCTAGTAATAATTCTATCAATTGGAATCGTCTCCAAAAGTTAAAGGCATTACTAGTTGGTGTCTCCCCGGATCGTTGGTTGGAGGACGTCGCTCGGTGGATTCTGAATGGTGATGATAACTTCTCGGTAAGGTCTTGTTATGACTATCTTTTGGAAAATCTTCTTAGTTCTATTTTCATTCCGGATAGAGAGAAGGTGTTGGGGTTGGTTTGGAAAGCTTCAATTCCTTTTAGATTTAAAGCTTTTGCTTGGAGGGTTTTAATTGATAGTCTTCCTACTAAAAATCTCCTTCTTGTTAGAGGTATTTTTTCTTCTCCCTCCGATCTTCTTTGTGTGTTTTGTAAAGATAGAGAGGAAAGTTTAGTGCGCCTTCTCTTTTCTTCTGATATTGCTAAGAAAGTATGGAGTATTATCTTGGAGTGGTTTGAGTTGGATTTGGATGTGCTTCCATTTGTTTGGGAGAATTTTCTTTTAGCTTTTGAGTGTTTAAGTAGGAAGAAAGTGAAGAAGGGAGGTGAAGGGTTGGTTTGGATAGCGGTTTATTGGGGGTAGTGGAGTATGAGGAATAACGTCATTTTCGAGAATGATAGTTGGTGTGTCTCGGACATTGTTTGGAGTATCAAAATTTTTATTTGAAAATAGTCTTTTCACGGTGACATTACGTACGACTTGTAATTTTTATGAATTTTACAAGATCCTTTGCATTTTTTTAAGCTAGATTTAGATTGTTATGTAATATCGCGTTTCTCTTCGGTTCGCTACCGATTTTTGTAAGAGAGATTGAGCACCCCTAGTACTCCTCTTATTTTATTCCCTGCTAACAAAAAAAAATAAACAAATATGTATATTCTTTTCATTTTAATCCTAGAGATTTCACTCTTAAACAGAGATTACCATTGTATTTTTGAATTTATTCTGAAAATGTATTTTCAAATTTTTTTTCAACAAAATAAGACTGTCTGTGACTCACTTACATATGAATTTAATTTATTTGAATGCGTTTGAATTTGAAAAAACAATTTTTTTTAATTTTATAGGGTGGCTCGCTCCCAGTTAGGGTGGGAGAACAATCGCCTTTAAAAGTTGTGTTATTAATTTTAGTTTATCTTTAATCTCGTACCAGAAATTATAATCAGAAACAAAAAAAAAATAATAAAATATGTCATTATGTCAATCCAAAAGAGTCCTTTTATAAGACTGTAATTATGAAAAAAAATATTGTCTAGAAGGATCCTTCAGCACAGACGATGAGTTTCAAAATTGAAACAAAATGAATAATGAACACGTTGCAAAATGAATAGTGTACCATTGAACTTCCCTGTCAAAGATATTGAGTATATAATCTATTAGGGTGTTTATTGAAATTGTTAATGTTCTGGCCTGGGCCGAGCAGGCCCAGCTCTTCTCACTAGTCGAGCAGGCCCAATTTATAGGGTCCATTTACTGGATAACCGTCAAGGAGTTATCCACGCGCGAAGACCACGCGTCACGCAGCGGGGAATTCGGTCAACCACCTCCGAACCCTACGCCATGATCATCCAGAACGTGGGTCACCTGCTGACTCAGCCCTAGCACAAGGACGTTCTGGCAGTTTCTTAGCACGTGGGCCTCCAATTAGATTTGGCCGAATTAGGAAACCTTGGCCCAGCGCTGGGGGCTATAAATACCCTCTCTCACCAGAGGGTCAGGTATTCCATTCTACTCACTCTCAACCCTCATTCTCTGATAGCTACTAACTTAAGCATCGGAGAACCTTGCAGGTACCCCCATCTTGCTCTCCAAGCCAGATTCTGCTGCCTTGACGATTCTTCTGATCAGGTACGATCAGTTACCTTTTTATATATCATTTTCAAACAAAACCTCGCTAAGAAAGTTGATTTTCTCATTGTCAATGATGATAAATATGTAAACTACACAATAATTGTCCAAAATGAGTTGATTGATAAAATTTCTCAATGTAAATTACCCTTGATTATTTCATCAAGTCATCAAGTCCTGTAATCATTAATCAACATAATTTTAGTTCGTCATATATATATATATATATATATATATATATATATATATATATATATATATATATATATATATATATATATATATATATATCCAAATTTATACATCTAACCACAAACTTCATAATATTGCAACAAGCAGAAAGCTCACTGTCATACATATACCAAATTAATACATATAACCAGCACTAATATGATATCAATCTAATTAATAACACTTAGTATGCTTAAATATAATCATATTATCAAATCATGACTAAAATTGAACAATCGCAAGAACAGTGCCAGCAAGTCGCGCTTCTTCCAAGCAGGAGACCTCTTCAATCTGATTGTCGGGGCAGTTTTGTATATGTACTTTCAAATAAGTTATGACTTGATCGGCAAAATCACTTCCTTCTGTGTTTAGAACATCTGCAAAGCCGTACTGAAAAACACAACAATATGCCCCTTTGAGATTTAATTTCTTGATGACAATCCTCTCATGTGGAGCAACCTTGGGCACTAGTATATATCGAAGAGTTGTAAATACTACAATCTTATGAAGGGATCTCGTGTTTTTTATGTAGTGCCCAAGAACAGGATTTAGCCCATCTTGAATGTTAGAATAAAACAGACTTAATCCGGGAACCCTTTGAACATTGCTTTCAACTAAAAAATCTTCTAGTCTGTCAAAGGTTATCTTGTGAGTAAGCTCATACATTATTTTCTTATGTCTGCCATAAAACCAAGCAAACATGATGAAGGTAAGGATTAATGATATGCCTAGAGGAATCCACCCACCTTCAGCAAAGTTAGGTAAAACGGCACTGACATACATCCCTTCGATGATAAAAAACACACAGAAATACAGGGAAACTAGCACGATACGAGTTCGCCATATGATAGTCATAACCAGTGTCAATAGTATAGTGGTGAAAAGCATCACCAGGCTCACGACAACACGTGCAACAAAAGTTATACTGTCAATGAGATGATTGCAAAGACCAAATAGTTCCAATCAATAAAATATAAGACAATCCTAATGTCACTATATGGCCAAAAGCTATGTTTAGTAACAATCATAGGATTCTAAGATTGAGAAGAACCAATAGATTAATGATAACAACAAAATACCTGCGACCTCCCCACTTATAATAATACTTTGACATGTCTAGAACTAACAAAACCCTTTTATTCATCTATTATGTGTCGTTGACAAAGTTCAAATTCAAAAGAGTTGCTAAAAAACCGTTATGTAGTTGATGATGTGAATAAAACGGTATTGTGTTTTCTAAATCAGGTGATAACTGATTGATGTTTTTATATGTCAAAAGAGCAATGGGTTTCAGAAACTGCCATACCGAAAGCATTTCCAATATCTTTTCCAGCTCCAAATATAACTATGACAGCAACACAAAGGATCATAAGAACATAGTTCACTTCAGGGGAGTAAACTTCTCCTTCATTATCAGGAGATGTTTGGACTATTTTCACTCGTGGAAAACAATCCAGCACTACAGATTGCTTGATCACAGAAAAGGTGGCTGAAATCAATGACTGGCTAGCAACAATTGCAGCTGATGTTGCAATGATAAAGATAGGCCAGTAAACTGGAGTTTGTATAAATTTGTAAAAGCCATCACTATGATCATTGGGATTTTTTATCAGGTATGCTGTCTGCCCCGCATAGGTCAGAACTAAAGATGGGTAGATCATGAATATAAAAGCTATATGTTACCAAAAATAACAGAGAAAGATCAATACTTGCTGAAAAGGAATCACAATCAAGAACTAGAGGCCAAAAATCATAAAAGTTACCTGAATGGACCGCGGATTGAAATGACCTAGATCAGCGAACATTGCTTCAGAACCTGTCAAAGTGAAGAAATCAATAACATATAACATTATTTAGTTTATGACTTGCTCAGCAAGTAGTAGAGCATAACACATAAATTTATAATATGAATTGACAGAGAAAAAAAGGTGTCCTTCAGTGATAACTTTTTTAGACGTGCTTCAAAAAGGCATATCTTGCAAGTTGCAAAAAGGACGGATAAGAATAATAATAACAGTAAGATACATACCGGTAATGCAAAGAACAGTACCACCAAGTAGAAGCCACCCAGATTTTCCGTTCCTCAAAAAGAATAGGACAATGTAGTGGGGAGATATAGCCTTGAATATGCTTCGGTAGTTATTTATGATGCTATATATTCCCACGAGTGGAGTACACAGGGTCCATGCACCCATTACCGGAGAGAAGAGGAAACTGACGCGGGATGTACCGTATCTTTGCAACAGAAACAAAAAGATCAAGACCACAGCAGAGACTGCTTTTACCCATGCTGCAAAAAGCATAAGCAAAGACAGGAATCAGATTACATAAACCAGGAGAATAAATCGCATTACAAAGTCTACAAAATCTGACCTACTCTAGAATTAGAAAAGTAGAAATCTCATAGAATTTGATGTTGTTACTTGCCAAACAGATTGATTATATCAAACATGCACAGAACTCTGTTAGTCAAATCATTTAAATGAGTATGATGGTCACAAGCTACTCATCCTAAGTTGGTATCCAGTAAACAATAACAGTAAGGAAAATACTAAATGGCGCGAAGAACTTGTGCACAAGATATACTAAAACAAAAATTGACATTGTAGGGGTACTTTATTGTCCATTTTTTCAATACACCGGCATTTGTTCGGGGATAATGCATGGTCGATTTTCCCTTGCTACAGTTTCTTAACCAAATAGTTATCATAACGTTGAACATTGTTCTAACAGTAAGCGTTCAGGACGGGATCCTACTCAATACTTGAACACAATCTGAGCAAGAAAGGAAATTTCTTAATTGCATATATTTGGTGAAAGTTGTCATACGTCAAAACCTACTTAAATAATGGCCTGGGAGTAAAAACAACAAACAGGCTATAAAAAGATTGTAGTTGCAAGTGAATACTTACTTTTGTTAAAGGAAGGAAAAGGGGCTCTAACGCCATCCATTGCTGCCAAGACTGAAAAGATAAACGAATCCACAAATTAACCCAAATAAAACCACATTTCAAAGAGACCAAAAACAAATATTCACAAACCTGAAATGGCAGGTGTGAGTACACCATCACCAACAAGCATACACATACCCATCATTGCAAGGAAAAGCAAAAGCCTTCTTGCAACGAAGCTATTTTTCAACAACTTAGCAAGCCAAATCTGTGATTCAGTAACCCTAGGTGAGTTCAAACCCACCTGTTTGGGAGAGAAGAACCCAATATTGAGATGTCTACAAAGTAAAGAATATAGAGCAAATGTCCCTCCTACAATGAAATAGAAATTCTTTATTATTAGTATATTTGGATTTGGATTTGGATTTGGATTTGCTTTTGCTTTTGAAAGATTTAGAATTAATTCTTGAGTTGTAAGATTAATTTGGCATGATTTTGAGGTGTTTATTTTATTAAAAGTAGAATTGATTTTGTTTTCTAAATTGATTTTAGTTATAATATGTGATTTCTATCCCTAGAATTGATTGAGTGATTTTTATATTAAAAGTAAGTTTGAACTATAAATTTCACCGGGTTTAAAAATGAAAAACTATAAATCATAACTTCATATTAGAATCAAATCCAAAAGCAAAATTAATTGTACTCGATGATAATTAAACATGCACTACGCCAAATTTGGCTTTTAGCAGCACCCCTACGAAAGCGCTTTTAGGAAAAGCGCTGGCATAGGCTTCGCTAAAGACAAAATTAAAAAACACGCTAAAAAAGCGCTCTAATAGTGGGGGGGTATGAAAGCGCTTTTAAGAAGCGCTCTGGTAGGGGGGGGTTATGAGAGCGCTTTTCAAAAGCGCTCTGGTAGGGGGGGGGGGTACGAAAGCGCTTTACGAAAGCGCTCTGGTAGGTGGGGGGAACGTGGGGGGAACGAAAGCGCTTTTCAAAAGCGCTCTGGTAGGGGTGTTTAATGAGAGCGCTTTTTGTCAAAAGCGCTGGTATAGCCCAGGCTATGAGAGCGCTTTCCAGAAGCGCTTTAGTAGCCTTATTACTAAAATTAAAACCAAAAACACGCTTCTACTGTTTCTCACTTTCTCTCTTTCTTTTTCTCTCTGCACGCGAACCAGAAACCCCAGTACCCCTCACCGTCGTCGGTCCTCCGTCAACCACCATCGCGCGAACTTCTTCTCCTCCGTCCACCACCATCGTTTCGTCTCCGTCTCTTCTCCTCTGGTAGCAACTTGCTTTGCGCCACCCAGGTATCACACTTCTCATAGCTTTTAACAAAACCCTAGATGTATCAATGTATCCTTGTGATTCTGAATTTGATGGAATGCTCTTTTCTTAAGGCCTTTGATAGGGTTTTGAGTTCTGTTGAACTGTGAAATGGTGGCTGTTGGATTGTTTGGGGTCTGCTTGTATGGTTTTCACAAAATATAAATTTAACCTCTTCTTATCTTTTGAGTTCTGTTCCATAGAGAGGCTCTTATTCTTAATTTGTGGTCTCCATTTATGTCCTTAGCCTCTTCTTATCTTAGTACAATTGAAATTGTGAGTCTCTTGTTATCTTAGTAGAATTGAAATTGTGAGTAAAGTTTCTTGACTGTTGTATAAGATAGTGGAGGAGGTGCAATATTTCTCTACCAATGATGATATATGTAGTGGATTTTGAGGCATGTCGGTATATACATACGTGTAAAGGTATATAACTAGCTAGTGGCATAACCGATGCCCATCATATATTTGGGCATAAAACTGAATATAAATTATATAATAACAACAACAATAACCCTAGCTAGTACATACATAGCTATATAGATTTTGGAATTTGATAAAATATATATTATATACTTTTATTTATATATAATAACTCTATGATATATATGTTGTGTGTGTATGAGATTGAGAGTGATGGTATATATATATTGTACAATAAATTGGCTTGTTCAAGGATGCCAAGTACTGTAAAGTATGAGAATGACAGCACATAGAGAAAATTAAATAATAAATAATATATAATAATAGTAATAATATATACCTTATGAGAGTTGAATTAATGAGGAAGAGAGAAGGTAAAGAATGAAACAAGAGTGAGTTAATGTATATAGACAAGGATGATTCATAAGGTTTGCTTTTGAGCAAAAAGTTTTATAGCTTCGTGTTAGTAGTGGTGTATTTAATTAACTGCATCGTGTGTCTTGTGTTAGTAGTGTTAGTAGTGGTGTATTTAATTAACTGCATCATGAGCTATTCACCCATTCTTATTATAATCATACATTGAATTGAATTTCTTGTATAGGTCTGACTGGATTGATAACTTTGGATCTCTTTGGAGCTCGTATCATTGACTCTGGTACTACATATTTAGGAGTATGTACACACATCAAACTATTGTTGATTTCCTTTGTTCAATCGATTTTGTCTTGGTGGTTACTAACTTTGTGAATTTGCTATAGGGGTAACTTGTGTATAGTGAAAGTTTGATCGTTTCCCAGCCTAGTTCGACGTTTGGCGTTTTCTTGAGTTCGGTAACATCCGAGGTAAATTTCTTTCTCAAATTACTGGTATTATGATGAATTTGTCTGAAATTGTGTGATTATATATGTTACGTTTTATTGCTTCGGATTCATTCCGTTTATACTTTGCGTTTTGACAGAAACACATTAGTTTTATGTGTTTAGAGAGTTAATATAGGAGGTACTTACTAACTTTGTGAATTGAATTCGCCATAGGGGTTACTTGTGAAGAGTGGAAGTTTGACCGTTGTTGTTTAGCTTAATTAAGACATGGATAAGACATGGATGAATTCAAACCGATTGTCGAAAGAGTACGAGAAAGGGGTATGGGAATTTGTTGAGTTTGCGGTTGCGAACTCCAAAGACCCGCTTCGAATGCCGTGTCCTTGCTTGGGTTGCTGTTATGCCGGGGGTAAGGTTGACGGGAATCAGTTGGGATCTCATTTACTACGGTTTGGAATTGATAGAAGTTATACATGTTGGACAATGCATGGTGAGAAAAGTACCGGGAATGCTGGGTCGAGGTGTAATAGGAAGTATGCTTCAAACGACGATTGCACAGACACATACGATTGTGATCGAGTCGAAGAGATTGCAGAAGCGCTGGAAGAAGATCTAGCGGATTGTCCCAAAATGTTTGAGAGGTTGGTAAGCGATGCAGAGAAACCGTTGTATGATGGTTGTTCAAAATTCACAAGATTGTCTGCGGTGTTAAAGTTGTACAACTTAAAGGCGGACAATGGATGGTCGGATAAAAGTTTCACAGAGTTATTAGCCCTTATGAAAGATATGCTACCAGAGGATAATGTTCTTCCCAATCGAACGTATGAAGCCAAAAAAATGTTGTCTTCTATTGGAATGAGCTATGATAAGATACACGCATGTCCAAACGATTGCGTTTTGTTTCGAAACGAGTATGCAGCGTTGAATGAGTGTCCTAAATGTGGTGCCCCTCGATATAAGAAAAAGTTGTCTCCTGCTAAAGTCTTATGGTATTTTCCTATAATTCCGAGATTTAGACGCATGTATCGTAGTGAGACCGATTCAAGACACTTGACTTGGCATGCAGATGAAAGAATTATTGATGGAAAGTTGCGACATCCGGCAGACTCACCACAATGGAGTAAAGTTGATACTGAATATCCTGAATTTGGAAAAGAAGCAAGAAACCTTCGGTTGTCATTGTCTACTGATGGAATGAACCCGCATGGTATTCAAAGTATCTCGCATAGCACATGGCCTGTGATTCTTATGATTTATAACTTACCTCCGTGGCTATGTATGAAGCGTAAGTACATGATGTTATCTATGCTAATTTCTGGGCCTAAACAACCAGGGAATGACATAGACGTATACTTGGCACCCTTAATCGAAGATTTAAAGTTTTTGTGGGAGAGAGGTGTGGAGGTTTACGATGGGTATAGGAAAGAAAGTTTCAACTTGAGGGCGATGTTGTTTGGAACAATTAATGATTTTCCAGCATACGGAAATCTATCCGGGTACAGCAACAAGGGTCAAAAGGCGTGTCCTGTTTGTGAAGATGAAACCGATACGACACGATTGGCGCTTTGTCAGAAGAATGTCTTTCTCGGCCATCGTAGATTCTTAAATTCTAATCATCACTACCGTGGGTGGAGAAAAGCATTCAATGGAGAGGCCGAACATCGTACAGCCCCGCCTTTTTTGTCAGGTGATCAAATTTTTGAAAAGGTGAAAGATGTGAGCACTCAGTTTGGCAAGCCTTTTGCACATTCAATTGTCAAGGGTGGGTGGAAGAAGAAGTCAATTTTCTTTGAACTTCCATATTGGAAGTCGTTGTACGTAAGACATTTCCTGGATGTTATGCATATTGAAAAAAATGTATTTGACAGCGTTATAGGTACGCTACTCAATATACAAGGAAAGTCTAAGGATGGCGTTAACATAAGGAATGACATGGTAAACATGGGGATGAGAACTGAATTGGGGCCCGTGACGAAAGGAAGACGAACATATCTGCCACCTGCTGTTTACACTCTATCTAGAAAGGAGAAGAAAACATTGTGTAAGTTCCTCAGTGAAGTAAAAGTTCCAGAAGGCTACTCTTCAGATATTAGAAGACTTGTGTCCATGAAAGACCTCAAGTTAAAGAGTTTGAAGACGCATGATTGCCATGTTATAATGGAACATTTTTTACCAATAGGTATACGTTCTATTCTGCCAGAAAAAGTAAGAAGCGCAATAACTAAGCTGTGTTTCTTCTTCAGGTCTATTTGCAGTAAGGTGGTCGATCCCGCGATCTTACCAACATTGCAAAATGAGATAGTTGTTACTTTATGTGATCTTGAAATGTATTTTCCTCCCTCGTTTTTTGACATAATGGTTCATCTAGTCGTTCATCTTGTGAAAGAGACACAACTGTGCGGACCAGCTTATATGAGATGGATGTACCCTGCTGAACGTTATATGAAAATATTAAAAGGGTACGTGAAAAACAGAAGTCGACCGGAGGGTTGTATTGCCGAGCGATACGTTGCTGAAGAAGCGGTTGAGTTTTGTACTGAATATCTGTCAAATGTTCAATCAATTGGACTCCCCAAATCTCATATTGTCGAAAAAAAAGAAGGAAAAAGGCTAATTGGAAATAAAGTTGTGACAGTATCAATGGTCGAACGGGATCAAGTGCACTTGTATGTTCTGCACAATGAGATTGAGGTTGAGCCGTTTGTTGAAATGCACAAAGTTGTTCTCCGAGATTTAAATCCAAATAGAAATGAGAACTGGATAGTACGAGAGCACAATCGAAGTTTCATACCGTGGTTTAGAGATCATATTTATTCAAAGTATCGTTCAGATCCTGCTTCAGTAACAGAAAGGTTGAGATGTTTAGCCTATGGTCCATCTGTAATTGTACTTTCTTATAGCGCATACGCAATTAATGGATACACATTTTATACCAAAGAACAGGATGATAAAAGTACTATGCAAAATAGTGGTGTTACCTTGGTAGCTGAAGCTATGCACATATCAAGTGCGAATGACTTAAATCCGAAATTTGCAAATTTGTCATATTTTGGGGTTATCGAGCGCATTTTGGTGTTTGATTACGCGAAGTTTCAGATTCCTGTATTTGGTTGCAAGTGGGTTGAAAATAATAGTGGCGTACGAATGGATAAGTCAGGATTTTTGCAAGTGGATCTCAATAGGGTAGGGTACAAAGATGAGCCTTTCATTCTAGCCTCTCAAGCTAAACAAGTGTTCTATGTCAATGACCCGACAAGTACGAAATGGTCTATAGTGCTTTTATCTAACAAAATAGTTGATGAAAAAATTGAAGATCAAGGTGATATTGGTGTTGGCATTGAATCTTGTACAAGAAACGATCAAAATGAGAATGAATCTTGTATTAGAAATGATCATAATGAGGGTATTTGGATCAATCCAACCGTCCGCATTGTTAAGAGACGCGTAGTACACAAACCTACCAAGAAAAGAAAGAGACGTTAGTGATAAAGGTAATAGTATACATAGTCCGACTAATTTGTTTTATTCAATTTGGTGCATATTCTCGTTTTGTACATAACTTTTGAACCATGTATCCGCTTGTTGACTTCTTTACATGTAACTATACTATTTTGACGATTCCGGAGCTGCTCATGCACTTATCTTTACATTTCGGGACTATTTTTTTATCGGTTTTGCTTCTGCCCGTAATCAAAAGTCGGGCTTAGGGTCTGAATTTCGGAAAACCGACTTTGTTTTTGAGTCCGTGGCGACGTTTTACCATAGCCATGTAAATTTCGTTCAATTCCGATAACTTTCTTTTTTACGCTTATTTTGATTTGTACCGATTTCGTTTCCGATTTACTTGTACATGCATGGTTTGACTTCCATTTGACTTGTATAGATTGTTAGCTTATTAATAGTGTACTAATGTGCTTTAGTTTGTTTGATACAGGTTCAATGGCTTCAGATAGAGATGCTCCACCTGAAAACCCACCTGAAAACTTACAAGAAAACTCACAAGAAAGAGTTGCTTCGGATACAAATGCTCCACCTGATACTGAAGCAAAAGAGGTTGCACGAGGCATCACTATTATGAGGAGTATCATACGACATAGAGACCAAGGATTAGTATACCGATTGGAATGGAATTCTGATAAACAACCAATTGGTCCTAATTCTGCAAAGTTGACAAGTTATATTGGTACACTTGTCCGTATGCATATTCCGGTCTCCATAGCTACCTGGAAATCGAAAACGAAAAATTTAGAATTGGAGGAGAAAAAACAAGCGATTTGGGAAGAGCTTCAGGTATATATCATATATGGTTAATTGTTGTTATTATCTTGACGATAAATTGTTTAAATTATTTATACTAACACACTATGCGTACGTTTTTTTGCAGAGGACTTTTGAGATACCAGATGAACGTAAAAGCTACATACTTAGTTTGGCCGGCAAGAGATATAGAGGGTGGAAAAGTTTTTTGACAAACACCTATCTTAAGGATAAAGATGGAAAATTTCTTGAAGATGCACCGGGACGGCCAACAAAGTATGCGACCTTCATTGATGAAGCAGATTGGGCTGAGTTTGTAAAGCAAAGAGATGAAGCTTTTCAGAAAAAGAGTGCCACGAATAGGGAGAGAGCATCCAAACCCGCGTATCCATACAAAAAAGGGCGTTTGGGATATGCACGCTTAGAGGATAAAATTGTAAGTAAATAGAAATTCGATTTAATTAATTGTCTACATGTGCATGTTTTAATTGACGATTTTATCGTTTGTGTCAATGCATAGTTGGAGGAGACTAAAAGTGAGGAAGCTTCACTTCCTGTACATGTGTTGTGGAAGGAAGCTCGTGTGGGCAAGAATCACGCTGTCGATCCCGATGTTCAGAGAGTTTATACTGAATGTGTAAGTATAATACTGTGTCTTTAATTAAATCAAATGTTTTTTAATATATAAATGACTTTTTATCTCCACTAATAATTATTTAAATGTAAATGAATTACAGGAGACCTTGTCGCAATCGGCATCCACCGGTGAGGAGAGCGTACTTAGTAGAGTACTAGATGCTCCCGAGTATCCCGGTCGGGTGAGGGGTAAGGGTCATGGTGTGACTCCAACCTCTTTTTACAAGAGTCCTAGGAGAAGAAATCCTTCAAATGAAGAAGTGTTGCAAAAGTTGGCGGAATTGCAAGCACAAGTCTCTGAATTGCAAAGAGATAAAGAAGTGTATATGAGAGAAAAGTGCAACACTTCATCGGTGAAAGAAACTAGTGATAAGGCTAGTATCAACTATCAAAGGAAATTTCCCGAGGTAATTATAATTTTTTTTCCTTTTAAATTGTTCTATTTTATTAATGATAATGACTTTATATTTACTTTTGGTTTAGGGCATTTCATCTTGCCAACTATACTTATCGGAACCGAATTATCGACTAGTTGGCAAGGGAAAAGTGCACAACACTTCGGGAGATTTACTTCACCACAGACCGCTCCCGGATGGACACCTGAAAGTATCGGTGGATGTTGTATTAGATCGTGATGCGATTCTACCGGTACCTGACATGGTCTCAGAGACGACATTGCTGCGAGATGCAATAGGATCGTTTGTTGCATGGCCCTCGGAGCTCATTACCATTAGTGATGAGGTAAATTGAAAACGATTATGAATCATTTAGTTTTCGAATGTCAATTCTAAACCGTTTATTAATTATGTTTTACATTTTATTTTTAGACTGCTCCTATAAAACCCGCAATTAAGGGTAAAGGGATTTTACAGGAGGAGGAGTCTGTTGCATCGCTAAAAGAGGTACATTTAAAGTGTTAATATATAATCTGAATCAAAATATGCATGATTTTATATTTTACCTAACTTATATGATTTTTAGGCATCCGCTCGGGAGTCACAACAAGTGACGCAGCAGGTTCGTAGTGTACCACCCAGTGGTCCTCCGAAGCAAGCGGCAAGAAAAGGCGGTGCTTTTGTGCCTCGATACCGGGCGACACTCGCAACAATGGTTGATATGTCCGATATGAAGGATGGTGCTTTACGGGAAATCGATATGGATGAAAGTGTCTTCGGTATTGAGTTCAAGTCACATATTACAATTGATGACTTGCAAGAGATTTTTAACCAAGATCAACTAGGCGTCAGTAATATGCATTCATACATCCGGTAATATTCACTCATCCGATATATTATTTAATTAGTCCCACAATATAATTTATTTACACTTTTCAATGAAAAGAATCTAATGTTTATTATGTTTTTATTTAAGGTTGTTGTATGACAGAGTGTTGCGCGGGACTGCATTGTCTAACAGATTCCGGTTCGTGTCTTCCGCCCATTGCAGCGGAATGGAAATTGTTTCGGATCCGGAATCTGTTAGACAGCGCTTAGTCGATAGATTCATGTCCACCGGCAATACAGAATGTCTGCATCTTTGGGCGTATAATACCCGACCAGTAGGGTTAGTTTCTCATTCTTTATTCATCTAATCTCTGTTTCTTTAGTGTATAGCAATATTTTCATATAACCTATTGTTTTAATTTATAGAGCACACTGGTTGCTGCTTGCTATCAACCCGATAAGGGAAGTCGTGTATTATCTGAATTCGGTAAAGGGTGAATGGACCAATTATCCGGCCATGAAGGAAATCGTTGATTTGTAAGTGGGATCGTTCTAAATATATATTCGTGTATATTTATATATTTACTTATTTGTGGGATTGATCTAAACATATGCTTTTATATATTTGTTAATTAGATCAATACAAGTATTCCGTAGTCAACGGGACGCACAGGTATCCCGGACTAAATCAAACAACATCACCTGGATCGAAGTGCAGGTACATTACTTTTCACAAATTTGCTTATAATATTTATGCTACTTGGTAAAACAAGACAACTTATATAGAATCTTATTTGTTTTTCTATGTAGTGTCCGCTACAGCGTAACAGTTCAGACTGCGGATACTTTGTATTGAGGTTTATGAAAGAAATCATTCAGGCGAATCAATTAGAGATTCCTCCCACGGTATAAAGTTATAACTTAAGATAATTTCATATAATTTATTACATTTACCTAAATATATTATTCATATTATGTTTTTGTTTTATAGTACCTTGACGAATTCCGTGCTGCTGGGTACTCGAAGCTAAAGTTAGAAGAAATCAAAGAGGAATTGTGTCAATTTTATATTAAGCTATTTTTCATGCAGATTTGAACTATAATATTGTTGATTTTGTAATGATGTATATATATAATTTTGTAATGATGTATATATATAATTTTGGATATTATAATGGTATATATTAGTATATATATTGTCTTACTGATGGCTGAAATAATATAGTCGAAAATATATTACAGGTCGAAAATATTACAGGTCGAAAACATTACAGGTCGACTGGGAGGATTAAATTATAGGCTGCACATAAAAATACCTCATTTAGCAACTACAGCGCTTCTAAAAAGCGCTCTTAAAGGTCCACATACTAGAGCGCTTCTTAGTAAAAGCGCTGGCAAAGACCAGTAAAAAAGCAAAAAAAATTAAAAAATTACGCAGCATACAAAAGCGCTTTTGAAAAAGCGCTCTGGTAGGCCCCCCTATGAGAGCGCTTTTTCTGGAAAAAGCGCTCTCATAGGGGGGCCTACCAGAGCGCTTTTCCAAAAGCGCTTTTGTATGCTGCGTAATTTTTTAATTTTTTTTGCTTTTTTACTGGTCTTTGCCAGCGCTTTTACTAAGAAGCGCTCTTAAAGGGGGGTCTACCAGAGCGCTTTTTCCAGGAAAGCGCTCTTATAGGGGGTCCTACAAGAGCGCTTTTTCCAGGAAAGCGCTCTTAAAGGGGGGGTCTACCAGAGCGCTTTTAAAAGCGCTTTCGTAGCCTACGCCAGCGCTGGCTTTGGCAGCGCTTTAAAGCGCTGTTAAAGGCCAAAAAAAGCGCTGTGAAAGCCCTTGTACGGCGTAGTGATGTCAAATCAATTTTACACCTCTATAATCAATTTTAGTCACCTCTATAATCAATTCTAGTGGCCTCCAACCTGAAACTACAGAGTTATTAAAATGCAACATAAACCTAGTTGTAACACAAAACTGACAAATACAGCTGACACAACAAAACATGAATTAATTGTAACTTTTATGAATTCCACAAAAGTTTTTTGTTTTATCTCAATTAAGTTTAATTGGTTTACAATTTTTCTTTATCAAAACTTTGTTATCGTTATTTTGTAAGCGGGTTTGAGTACCCCTAATACTGACATTAATATAATCATTTCTTATAAAAAATAAAAATAAAACAGGACATAACACTAAAATAAGCATAAATTAATTAGATCAAACAAAAATGTTGATGCCACATAGGCCACAACACCAATAATCAGACCCGAAAAGTCAAAGTGTCTTAAAAAAATATATTTCATTGTTTCAATTTCAAGACTTATGAAAAGTCTTTAAAAAAAATAATTGTTATTTAAATGTACCTTTCACATCTTTGGATATTTTTGTATGTGTTGAAAGAATATTATTAATGAAAAATTAAATACACTAATTTTTATTAAAATATTTTGATATATGTGGCGATTTTGATATCCTATGTTTTTAATATTATCAAAGTCGGAGTCTTCATATCATATCGTGTTGTGGTGTTCGTGTCTGAGTATGTGTTTCATAAGTTAAAGGTAAGTGAGGTAAGCTACCTTCGCCATGATCATCAGCTTTGATGGCAATGTTAGCGTAGTTAACAAGACCAATGAGAGTGAGGCTCCAGAACATAATACTATAAAGTCCCAAATAGTCCTCTTCAGTTGGAGAACTCAGAAGCATTGAAGGGTAAACGAAAAAGCGGATTAGTGACGAGAGCTCCGAAAACCACACCTAAACTCTTGTATGCAAGGACTATATTGCCCTGTTTCCCCTTTCCCTGCAATGCATTGTTTGAATGATTCATAGTAAAAATAGGCTAGAAAAAAAAAGCTAAGTAAATGAATACGAACCTGTTGTTGAATACATGGATAAGGACCAGGAACGTTGAGGACAGCATCGTTTGAGGAAGGAGGATTGAGATTATGGTCATCCATGGAGCCAAACTCAGAAAACTAAACGAAGACTAAACTTGGTAGTCACCAAACACTACTCACTCTTCTCCAAGTGAATATAGCAATGCAACTATTCCAACTCCAATAACTCAGTATATATAGGACTTCATTTGTTGCCCACCCATCTATATAATATATTAAATTTATTTCCAATACTATTTTAAGGTCATTCCGTACACCTAAATTCACTGTTCATGATATACATCATAAATAGTATACAGTGACATGAAAAGTTGTATGAATATTGCCCTTGAACCATACATGAATTGTAGTAATACAAAATTGATTAATTGAATTTAAATAGATGTTAAATATAATTTATAGTTTAGTTAATAAATATATAGATATTAAAAATAATTTATTGTTCTAAAATCAATTTGATTAATAAAGTGGAAGGTTTTGATTAATGAAATATTGAATTAGGTTAATAAACTATTAGATATTAAAAATAATTTTTAATAATAAAATAAAATTAATTAATAAAATTTAAAATGTTGGTTAATAAATGACAAAGTTGATTAATAAACGCTTAGATATTAAAGTAATTTTTAATAGTATAAATAATGAAGGGAAAAATATTGATTAATTGAATAATAAAGTTAATTACTTACACAATTTTTATATCGATCTTCTTTAATTAAAAAAAATTAATAAAAATTATTTTTTTAAAACAAATTATTAATTTTTTAATAAAAAATGTTCATCTTAATGGTGACCACTAAATAAGATGTAGTATATCTTTTAATATAAGAATATCAATTTTTTAAAATTTAATCCACCTTAGAATATTTGTAATTGCGTATACTAATATATTAAATTCAATGTATGGAATATTGTAACATCACATCATCAATTATAATAAAATACTAATATATTAAATTCAATGTATGGAATATTGTAACATCACATCATCAATTATAACAGAAATTTATCAATAAAGCATATTGGATATGTATGTTGGCACATGTTTATATGATATAAAATATATTTAAGAATACATATAAATTTTAAATCAATTATTTAATTGTAAAATGATAATAATTATATAAATTCAATTATATTAAATATGTATTGTATTGGTAGTGATTTGTAAGATGAAAAGTTAATTATTTATATTATTATTTATATCAAACATGCACAGAACTGTGTTAGTCAAATCATTTAAATGAGTATGATGGTCACAAGCTACTCATCCTAAGTTGGTATCCAGTAAACAATAACAATAAGGAAAATACTAAATGGCGCGAAGAACTTGTGCACAAGATATACTAAAACAAAAATTGACATTGTAGGGGTACTTTATTGTCCATTTTTTCTATACACCGGCATTTGTTCGGGGATAATGCATGGTCGATTTCCCCTTGCTACAGTTTCCTAACCAAATAGTTATCATAACGTTGAACATTGTTCTAACAGTAAGCGTTCAGGACGGGATCCTACACAATACTTGAACACAATCTGAGCAAGAAAGGAAATTTCTTAATTGCATATATTTGGTGAAAGTTGTCATACGTCAAAACCTACTTAAATAATGGCCTGGGAGTAAAAACAACACACAGGCTATAAAAAGATTGTAGTTGCAAGTGAATACTTACTTTTGTTAAAGGAAGGAAAAGGGGCTCTAACGCCATCCATTGCTGCCAAGACTGAGAAGATAAACGAATCCACAAATTAACCCAAATAAAACCACATTTCAAAGAGACCAAAAACAAATATTCACAAACCTGAAATGGCAGGTGTGAGTACACCATCACCAACAAGCATACACGTACCCATCATTCTAAGGAAAATCAAAAGCCTTCTTGCAACGAAGCTATTTTTCAACAACTTAGCAAGCCAAGTCTGTGATTCAGTAACCCTAGGTGAGTTCAAACCCACCTGTTTGGGAGAGAAGAACCCAATATTGAGATGTCTACAAAGTAAAGAATATAGAGCAAATGTCCCTCCTACAATGAAATAGAAATTCTTTATTATTAGTATATTTGGATTTGGATTTGGATTTGGATTTGCTTTTGCTTTTGAAAGATTTAGAATTAATTCTTGAGTTGTAAAATTAATTTGGCATGATTTTGAGGTGTTTATTTTATTAAAAGTAGAATTGATTTTGTTTTCTAAATTGATTTTAGTTATAATATGTGATTTCTATCCCTAGAATTGATTGAGTGATTTTTATATTAAAAGTAAGTTTGAACTATAAATTTCACCGGGTTTAAAAATGAAAAACTATAAATCATAACTTCATATTAGAATCAAATCCAAAAGCAAAATTAATTGTACTCGATGATAATTAAACATGTCAAATCAATTTTACACCTCTATAATCAATTTTAGTCACCTCTATAATCAATTCTAGTGGCCTCCAACCTGAAACTACAGAGTTATTAAAATGCAACATAAACCTAGTTGTAACACAAAACTGACAAATACAGCTGACACAACAAAACATAAATTAATTGTAACTTTTATGAATTCCACAAAAGTTTTTTGTTTTATCTCAATTAAGTTTAATTGGTTTACAATTTTTCTTTATCTAAACTTTGTTATCGTTATTTTGTAAGCGGGTTTGAGTACCCCTAATACTGACAATAATATAATCATTTCTTATAAAAAAATAAAAATAAAACAGGACATAACACTAAAATAAGCATAAATTAATTAGATCAAACAAAAATGTTGATGCCACATAGGCCACAACACCAATAATCAGACCCGAAAAGTCAAAGTGTCTTAAAAAAATATATTTCATTGTTTCAATTTCAAGACTTATGAAAAGTCTTTAAAAAAAATAATTGTTTTTTAAATGTACCTTTCACATCTTTGGATATTTTTGTATGTATTGAAAGAATATTATTAATGAAAAATTAAATACACTAATTTTTATTAAAATATTTTGATATATGTGGCGATTTTGATATCCTATGTTTTTAATATTATCAAAGTCGGAGTCTTCATATCATATCGTGTTGTGGTGTTCGTGTCTGAGTATGTGTTTCATAAGTTAAAGGTAAGTGAGGTAAGCTACCTTCGCCATGATCATCAGCTTTGATGGCAATGTTAGCGTACTTAACAAGACCAATGAGAGTGAGGCTCCAGAACATAATACTATAAAGTCCCAAATAGTCCTCTTCAGTTGGAGAACTCAGATGCATTGAAGGGTAAACGAAAAGCGGATTAGTGACGAGAGCTCCGAAAACCACACCTAAACTCTTGTATGCAAGGACTATATTGCCCTGTTTCCCCTTTCCCTGCAATGCATTGTTTGAATGATTCATAGTAATAATTAATAGGCTAGAAAAAAAAAAGCTAAGTAAATGAATACGAACCTGTTGTTGAATACATGGATAAGGACCAGGAACGTTGAGGACAGCATCGTTTGAGGAAGGAGGATTGAGATTATGGTCATCCATGGAGCCAAACTCAGAAAACTAAACGAAGACTAAACTTAGTAGTCACCAAACACTACTCACTCTTCTCCAAGTGAATATAGCAATGCAACTATTCCAACTCCAATAACTCAGTATATATAGGACTTCATTTGTTGCCCACCCATCTATATAATATATTAAATTTATTTCCAATACTATTTTAAGGTCATTCCGTACACCTAAATTCACTGTTCATGATATACATCATAAATAGTATACAGTGACATGAAAAGTTGTATGAATATTGCCCTTGAACCATACATGAATTGTAGTAATATAAAATTGATTAATTGAATTTAAATAGATGTTAAATATAATTTATAGTTTAGTTAATAAATATATAGATATTAAAAATAATTTATTGTTCTAAAATCAATTTGATTAATAAAGTGGAAGGTTTTGATTAATGAAATATTGAATTAGGTTAATAAACTATTAGATATTAAAAATAATTTTTAATAATAAAATAAAATTAATTAATAAAATTTAAAATGTTGGTTAATAAATGACAAAGTTGATTAATAAGCGCTTAGATATTAAAGTAATTTTTAATAGTATAAATAATGAAGGGAAAAATATTGATTAATTGAATAATAAAGTTAATTACTTACACAATTTTTATATCGATCTTCTTTAATTAAAAAAAAAATATTTTTTTAAAACAAATTATTAATTTTTTAATAAAAAATGTTCATCTTAATGGTGACCACTAAATAAGATGTAGTATATCTTTTAATATAAGAATATCAATTTTTTAAAATTTAATCCACCTTAGAATATTTGTAATTGCGTATACTAATATATTAAATTCAATGTATGGAATATTGTAACATCACATCATCAATTATAATAAAATACTAATATATTAAATTCAATGTATGGAATATTGTAACATCACATCATCAATTATAACAGAAATTTATCAATAAAGCATATTGGATATGTATGTTGGCACATGTTTATATGATATAAAATATATTTAAGAATACATATAAATTTTAAATCAATTATTTAATTGTAAAATGATAATAATTATATAAATTCAATTATATTAAATATGTATTGTATTGGTAGTGATTTTTAAGATGAAAAGTTAATTATTTATATTATTATTTATATCAAACATGCACAGAACTGTGTTAGTCAAATCATTTAAATGAGTATGATGGTCACAAGCTACTCATCCTAAGTTGGTATCCAGTAAACAATAACAATAAGGAAAATACTAAATGGCGCGAAGAACTTGTGCACAAGATATACTAAAACAAAAATTGACATTGTAGGGGTACTTTATTGTCCATTTTTTCTATACACCGGCATTTGTTCGGGGATAATGCATGGTCGATTTCCCCTTGCTACAGTTTCCTAACCAAATAGTTATCATAACGTTGAACATTGTTCTAACAGTAAGCGTTCAGGACGGGATCCTACACAATACTTGAACACAATCTGAGCAAGAAAGGAAATTTCTTAATTGCATATATTTGGTGAAAGTTGTCATACGTCAAAACCTACTTAAATAATGGCCTGGGAGTAAAAACAACACACAGGCTATAAAAAGATTGTAGTTGCAAGTGAATACTTACTTTTGTTAAAGGAAGGAAAAGGGGCTCTAACGCCATCCATTGCTGCCAAGACTGAGAAGATAAACGAATCCACAAATTAACCCAAATAAAACCACATTTCAAAGAGACCAAAAACAAATATTCACAAACCTGAAATGGCAGGTGTGAGTACACCATCACCAACAAGCATACACGTACCCATCATTCTAAGGAAAATCAAAAGCCTTCTTGCAACGAAGCTATTTTTCAACAACTTAGCAAGCCAAGTCTGTGATTCAGTAACCCTAGGTGAGTTCAAACCCACCTGTTTGGGAGAGAAGAACCCAATATTGAGATGTCTACAAAGTAAAGAATATAGAGCAAATGTCCCTCCTACAATGAAATAGAAATTCTTTATTATTAGTATATTTGGATTTGGATTTGGATTTGGATTTGCTTTTGCTTTTGAAAGATTTAGAATTAATTCTTGAGTTGTAAAATTAATTTGGCATGATTTTGAGGTGTTTATTTTATTAAAAGTAGAATTGATTTTGTTTTCTAAATTGATTTTAGTTATAATATGTGATTTCTATCCCTAGAATTGATTGAGTGATTTTTATATTAAAAGTAAGTTTGAACTATAAATTTCACCGGGTTTAAAAATGAAAAACTATAAATCATAACTTCATATTAGAATCAAATCCAAAAGCAAAATTAATTGTACTCGATGATAATTAAACATGTCAAATCAATTTTACACCTCTATAATCAATTTTAGTCACCTCTATAATCAATTCTAGTGGCCTCCAACCTGAAACTACAGAGTTATTAAAATGCAACATAAACCTAGTTGTAACACAAAACTGACAAATACAGCTGACACAACAAAACATAAATTAATTGTAACTTTTATGAATTCCACAAAAGTTTTTTGTTTTATCTCAATTAAGTTTAATTGGTTTACAATTTTTCTTTATCTAAACTTTGTTATCGTTATTTTGTAAGCGGGTTTGAGTACCCCTAATACTGACAATAATATAATCATTTCTTATGAAAAAATAAAAATAAAACAGGACATAACACTAAAATAAGCATAAATTAATTAGATCAAACAAAAATGTTGATGCCACATAGGCCACAACACCAATAATCAGACCCGAAAAGTCAAAGTGTCTTAAAAAAATATATTTCATTGTTTCAATTTCGAGACTTATGAAAAGTCTTTAAAAAAAATAATTGTTTTTTAAATGTACCTTTCACATCTTTGGATATTTTTGTATGTATTGAAAGAATATTATTAATGAAAAATTAAATACACTAATTTTTATTAAAATATTTTGATATATGTGGCGATTTTGATATCCTATGTTTTTAATATTATCAAAGTCGGAGTCTTCATATCATATCGTGTTGTGGTGTTCGTGTCTGAGTATGTGTTTCATAAGTTAAAGGTAAGTGAGGTAAGCTACCTTCGCCATTATCATCAACTTTGATGGCAATGTTAGCGTACTTAACAAGACCAATGAGAGTGAGGCTCCAGAACATAATACTATAAAGTCCCAAATAGTCCTCTTCAGTTGGAGAACTCAGATGCATTGAAGGGTAAACGAAAAGCGGATTAGTGACGAGAGCTCCAAAAACCACACCTAAAATCTTGTATGCAAGGACTATATTGCCCTGTTTCCCCTTTCCCTGCAATGCATTGTTTGAATGATTCATAGTAATAATTAATAGGCTAGAAAAAAAAAGCTAAGTAAATGAATACGAACCTGTTGTTGAATACATGGATAAGGACCAGGAACGTTGAGGACAGCATCGTTTGAGGAAGGAGGATTGAGATTATGGTCATCCATGGAGCCAAACTCAGAAAACTAAACGAAGACTAAACTTAGTAGTCACCAAACACTACTCACTCTTCTCCAAGTGAATATAGCAATGCAACTATTCCAACTCCAATAACTCAGTATATATAGGACTTCATTTGTTGCCCACCCATCTATATAATATATTAAATTTATTTCCAATACTATTTTAAGGTCATTCCGTACACCTAAATTCACTGTTCATGATATACATTATAAATAGTATACAGTGACATGAAAAGTTGTATGAATATTGCCCTTGAACCATACATGAATTGTAGTAATATAAAATTGATTAATTGAATTTAAATAGATGTTAAATATAATTTATAGTTTAGTTAATAAATATATAGATATTAAAAATAATTTATTGTTCTAAAATCAATTTGATTAATAAAGTGGAAGGTTTTGATTAATGAAATATTGAATTAGGTTAATAAACTATTAGATATTAAAAATAATTTTTAATAATAAAATAAAATTAATTAATAAAATTTAAAATGCTGGTTAATAAATGACAAAGTTGATTAATAAGAGCTTAGATATTAAAGTAATTTTTAATAGTATAAATAATGAAGGGAAAAATATTGATTAATTGAATAATAAAGTTAATTACTTACACAATTTTTATATCGATCTTCTTTAATTAAAAAAATATTTTTTTAAAACAAATTATTAATTTTTTTATAAAAAAATGTTCATCTTAATGGTGACCACTAAATAAGATGTAGTATATCTTTTAATATAAGAATATCAATTTTTTAAAATTTAATCCACCTTAGAATATTTGTAATTGCGTATACTAATATATTAAATTCAATGTATGGAATATTGTAACATCACATCATCAATTATAATAAAATACTAATATATTAGATTCAATGTATGGAATATTGTAACATCACATCATCAATTATAACAGAAATTTATCAATAAAGCATATTGGATATGTATGTAGGCACATGTTTATATGATATAAAATATATTTAAGAATACATATAAATTTTAAATCAATTATTTAATTGTAAAATGATAATAATTATATAAATTCAATTATATTAAATATGTATTGTATTGGTAGTGATTTTTAAGATGAAAAGTTAATTATTTATATTATTATTTATATCAAACATGCACAGAACTGTGTTAGTCAAATCATTTAAATGAGTATGATGGTCACAAGCTACTCATCCTAAGTTGGTATCCAGTAAACAATAACAATAAGGAAAATACTAAATGGCGCGAAGAACTTGTGCACAAGATATACTAAAACAAAAATTGACATTGTAGGGGTACTTTATTGTCCATTTTTTCTATACACCGGCATTTGTTCGGGGATAATGCATGGTCGATTTCCCCTTGCTACAGTTTCCTAACCAAATAGTTATCATAACGTTGAACATTGTTCTAACAGTAAGCGTTCAGGACGGGATCCTACACAATACTTGAACACAATCTGAGCAAGAAAGGAAATTTCTTAATTGCATATATTTGGTGAAAGTTGTCATACGTCAAAACCTACTTAAATAATGGCCTGGGAGTAAAAACAACACACAGGCTATAAAAAGATTGTAGTTGCAAGTGAATACTTACTTTTGTTAAAGGAAGGAAAAGGGGCTCTAACGCCATCCATTGCTGCCAAGACTGAGAAGATAAACGAATCCACAAATTAACCCAAATAAAACCACATTTCAAAGAGACCAAAAACAAATATTCACAAACCTGAAATGGCAGGTGTGAGTACACCATCACCAACAAGCATACACGTACCCATCATTCTAAGGAAAATCAAAAGCCTTCTTGCAACGAAGCTATTTTTCAACAACTTAGCAAGCCAAGTCTGTGATTCAGTAACCCTAGGTGAGTTCAAACCCACCTGTTTGGGAGAGAAGAACCCAATATTGAGATGTCTACAAAGTAAAGAATATAGAGCAAATGTCCCTCCTACAATGAAATAGAAATTCTTTATTATTAGTATATTTGGATTTGGATTTGGATTTGGATTTGCTTTTGCTTTTGAAAGATTTAGAATTAATTCTTGAGTTGTAAAATTAATTTGGCATGATTTTGATGTAACACCCCACACATATTTGTCTAGAATAATATGCATAAAGTATTATAAATGGTTCATGAGACAACAAAATACATAATGTTTTGCAGCGGAAAGTAGAAGTACACGAGTACAAAAAGCCGAATGTATCATGGCCATAATACAAGTACATCATAATAGTACATGTCCAAAATACACAAAGTAATAAGCACGATGAGAAACTAAAAGAAACATCCAAGCACCGCCAAGAGATCTAATCCATCTTTCCCTTACCGCGATCTTGCCTCGAACCACCTGAAAAAATAATAATTGGAGTGGGATGAGATTACTAAATCTCAGTGAGTCCACCTATCCTATTAGTCCACTCAGATCTAAAGGGAACATACAAAAATACACGAATCCACCATGGATTCGGGTTTACTCTCACTTCCGGTACAAGCACGGAGAAAACAAGCGACTCGTCCACCATTGGACTTGTCTCAAGCAAACACGCATTGTATAGCAACCAAGTATGCAATACCCGCATCCATGACGGGGAATCCAGAAGTACGTTAATACCACTAGACTAAGTTACTAACACACCCTCGGTGGGTTCACCCACGCCTATATGTCGAGAGACTTACACAAGCACCCTGCAAGAATGGTTAACGGGTTCGCACAAGCCTACGAGGCTGCGAGGTGACCTTGCCTAAGAGGCGACACCGTCCCATTAACCATCTATACGCACGTGGTGTTAACAGCAAGTGTAACACGCCGTCTCGACGCATGAGCCCATCCGGGTAGGAACCTAATGATGTGGCCTACATGGCATCATTAGAGATGGTTTACCTGTCATGCGTAGGCTTACTTAGCCGCACAACGCCATCATACCGAGCACGCAAGTGTGTATACAGCAAGTGAGTAAGACGCCTCCAGGCCCTCACAAGCACACTGCAACGGTAGTTCAGGTATGTGCCTCTGGGATCCAAGATCAGGGCAGTCCCATAGACAACTCAAGGACCCGTGGTCCGAATCGTAACTTAGTACCGGGTCTACTTCAATTCAGCACACACACACGTAAGCAAACGTCATCAGCACACAAACAGACAACTCCGATTGTTTAACCAAAACAACGGGCATCAATAGAATGTTCATATTTCATCATAATATAGCATTCTCACTTCAGCAAAATATAGCAATCAGAAACAATGAACTAATTTAGTCCAACTACACACAATTTACATAGTTTCAGTGTCGCACTTTCAACTTAAGGTATATCAGATATATCGAAAAATATTATTTAAACACCAAAACCAATTTTCCTAGATAGTACATTTAATTAGCTTTCTAACGGTATATAGTACGCGTCAATCGGGCGTACGAAACGGGAGATATGAATTTTCCAAGTTACTGAATTTTCCTTCTGCGCCCAGTGTAACCGGTTACACCAGGACCCGTAACCGGTTACGGTCACGCAAAATGCCCAGATTGTCTGATTTTTAACAGCGTAACCGGTTACACCAAAACCCGTAACCGGTTACACTGAACCAGAGCCATTTTTCTGAGTTTTATACAGTCCAAGACAGTCCCAAGAGAGCTTCTAAAATAATCCCCACACTACCAACTCAGTTCCAACGAATTTAGGGTACACAACCACAATTAAAATCAGCAGTAGATGAGGAATTAATCAGAGTCCAACAAGTATTAGCATTTGATTCATATATATATTACTCACATTCCCAATTTCCCCAAATAAGAACCCTCACATGCAAACCCAAGGTTTCTATCTAAAGGACTCACCTCAAAGAAGAAAGAAGATGGTGATGAAGAAGATGCTGAAGCTGGAAGGTAGAAGCAAGGATTGGATCAGTATCTGTTGCATGCAAGGGCTTTGAACCAAGTTGGAGATTTCCTCTTCTCTTCCTCTCTTCCCACGTTCTCCTCTCTTTCTCTCTACCAAATCAGAATTCTGGTTTGAAAAAATAGAATAGAATGACCCTCCAAACACATCCCTAATTCTTTATTTA
Source organism: Vicia villosa (assembly GCF_029867415.1). Lineage (NCBI taxonomy): Eukaryota > Viridiplantae > Streptophyta > Magnoliopsida > Fabales > Fabaceae > Vicia > Vicia villosa. The sequence continues at coordinate 159,898 of NW_026706108.1, forward strand.
AGTGGAAATGTCCATAATACCCTCACTCTCACTAATTGACATGGTTTAAATGGTAAACCTATTAGTAAGAATGTGTATCATATTTATCCATTACTCATCTCAATTTAGTTTAGAATTGGTAATTGGACAATTATAATACCGGGTATTACATTCTCCCCCCCTTAAATAGAATTCGTCCTCGAATTCGAAGAAACTTACCAAAATAAGTGAGGGTAGGATTCCCGCATCTCTGACTCGAGCTCCCAAGTAGCCTCTTCAGGACGCGTCTCATCCCACATCACCTTCACGATAGGTATCTCTTTACTCCGGAGAGACTTGCTCGCACGCTCCAGGATACAGTAAGGTTGGGGATCATAGGTAAGATCTGGTTCTACTTCAACAGAATCCGGAAGAATAGGATGAAAGGTATCAGGTACGAACTTTCGGAGCTGAGACACGTGGAATACGTCATGCAGCCCGGATAGTGAAGGTGGTAATGCCAACTGATAAGCCACTTCACCTACCCGACTCATAATCTGATATGGTCCCACATACCTCGGACTGAGCTTTCGTGTTTTGAACTGCCCTCCCAACCTCAATCTTGGAGTGACCTTCAAATACACATGATCACCAACTTCAAATTCTAAAGGTCTCCTTCGCCTGTCCGCATAGTTCTTTTGTCGGTCTTGGGCCTTCTTAAGATTTTCTTGGATTATCTTGACCTTCTCGGTAGTCTCTTGTATGATCTCCGGTCCAAGAATACTCTTCTCTCCTACCTCTGCCCAACATAGTGGTGATCGACACTTCCTCCCGTATAGAGCTTCATAAGGGGCCATACCCAAACTAGCATGGTAACTGTTATTATAAGCGAACTCTACCAACGGTAAATGATCCTTCCAACTCCCACCTTCTTCTAGTATGCAAGCTCTCAACATATCCTCTATTGTCTGGATCGTCCTCTCCGTCTGCCCATCGGATTGAGGATGGTTAGACGTACTCATGTCCAGTCTAGTCCCCAATTCTTTATGAAACACCTTCCAAAATCTTGAAGTGAATTTTGGATCACGATCAGACACTATACTGGACGGCACGCCATGCAACCGTACAATCTCTGCTATGAAAAGCCTTGCGAGATGAATCACCTTGTGAGTGGTCTTTACAGGTAAAAAGTGAGCAGACTTAGTCAACCTGTCCACTATCACCCATATAGAATCATGTCCGCCTCGAGTACGAGGTAATCCCACAATGAAATCCATAGAGATAGAATCCCATTTCCACGTTGGTACCTCCAATGGTTGCAACATTCCTCCTGGTCTCTGATGCTCAATCTTAACCTGTTGGCAAATGGGACATTGTGCCACATACTCTGCAATCTCCTTCTTCATCCCTGGCCACCAAAAGTCCTTCTTCAAGTCTTGATACATTTTGGTCGATCCAGGATGAATAGAAAATTTACTCTTGTGGGCTTCATTCAGAATCAAACGCTTCAACTCAGAATCATTAGGTACACACATTCGTTGCTTAAACAAGATTACTCCATCAGGTGCCCTCACAAAATCAGGCATGCCTTCGCTCGCTTGCAAGTGCTCGTCGTACCCTTGGGATATCCGAATTCTTTCTCGCAGCTCATTCTGGATGTTCAAGTTACTGATTAACACACCATTGGGTGTCCATTCAAACTGAAGGTTAAGATCTCGAAACTTTTCTAACAATCCATGTTCTAGCATCATCAATTCAGCAACTCTAAATTCCTTCCTGCTTAAAGCATCTGCCACTTTGTTAGCCTTTCCTGGATGATACTTCAATTCAAAGTCATAATCCTTTAGGTACTCCATCCATCTCCTTTGTCGCATATTCAACTCCTTCTGGTCAAAGAGATATCTCAAGCTTTTATGATCACTGAACATCTCAAAGTGAACGCCATATAGGTAATGTCGCCACACCTTGAGTGCAAAGATTATTGCAGCAAGCTCAAGATCATGGGTCGGGTAATTCTCTTCATGAGATCTCAACTGTCGAGACGCATAAGCTACCACCTGACCATCTTGCATTAGTACTCCTCCTAAACCTTTCTTAGAAGCGTCACAGAACACCTCATAAGATCGGTTTGGGTCCGGAATCACTAACACTGGGGCAGTAGTCAACTTCTTCTTAAGTTTCTGGAAACTTTGCTCACACTCGGAGTCCCATTCAAAAGCAACCTCCTTACGCGTAAGCTTTGTCAACGGTAAGGCTAACTTAGCAAACCCCATGATAAATCTCCGGTAATAACCTGCCAAGCCTAGGAAGCTTCTGACTTCAGTCACACTCTTTGGCCTCTCCCAGTTCACTACTGCTTCTACTTTAGAGGGATCCACTGCTACGCCTCCTCCTGAGATGACGTGACCAAGAAAACTTACTTCGGATAGCCAAAACTCACACTTACTGAATTTGGCATACAACTGTTTCTCTCGAAGAGTAGATAACACAATCCGCAAGTGTTCTTCATGGTCTTCAGGAGTGCGAGAATACACAAGAATATCATCAATGAAAATCACCACAAACTGGTCCAGATATGGTTGAAAGATTCGATTCATGTAATCCATGAAAACTGCCGGAGCATTAGTCACACCAAAAGGCATAACCAAAAACTCGTAGTGACCATATCGAGTCCTGAAAGCAGTCTTAGGCACATCAGAGCTCTTCACTCGGATTTGATGGTACCCTGACCTAAGATCAATCTTCGAGAACACACTGGCTCCTTTCAACTGATCTAGGAGGTCATCAATCCGGGGTAAAGGATATTTGTTCTTTATGGTGACTTTGTTCAGCTGACGATAATCGATGCACAGACGCATACTTCCGTCTTTCTTTTTCACCAAAAGAACAGGAGCTCCCCATGGAGAGACACTGGGTTGAATGAAATGCTTAGCAAGAAGCTCTTCCAATTGACGTTTCAATTCTCTGAGTTCAATAGGAGACATCCTATAAGGAGTGATGGAAACTGGGGCTGTCCCAGGAACAAGATCGATCGAGAATTCCGCTTCTCTTTCCGGAGGAAGAGAGGTGATATCCTCAGGAAATACATCAGGAAATTCGCACACCACCGGAATTTCCGACAATTCAATCCTCACAGAAAGCTCCTTGGAAAGAACTAAAAGAAAGGATCTTTCTTGAGAAAAGAGATAATTAACCGAGCTGATTGTACCTTCTATCAACTTGGCAATTGCATCGTCAGAAGAAGTCTCTTCAGCAGGAATGAATATGGCCTTCTCTTTGCAACCAATGTATACCGAGTTAAGAGACAACCAATCCATCCCTAGAATAACATCAAGCTTTTTGAGGGGTAAGCAAATTAGATCAATCGGGAAGTCACGATCGTTAAAAGAGACTGAACAATCTTTACAAATTAGTCGAGCTTCCACAGTATCATCCGTTGCCGAAGAAATAATCATAGGATTGGATAATGGAGTAGCTTCCAAACCAAGTCGGTAAACACACTCAGTAGAGACAAAGGAATGAGTGGCTCCACAATCAACTAAAACACATGAAGGTTGATTGTTAACATAACACGTACCCGCAATGAGATTGTTGTTTCCCTTGGCCTTTCTCGAATCCAAAGTGTAAACTCGACCCGTAGTCTTCTCTGGAGCTCTCTTCTTCGGACAATTCCTCATCATGTGACCTTGCTCGCCACACTCAAAACATCTACCCGGATAAGCTTCACAATTTCCAGTGTGCTTCTTCCTACACTTATCACAAAAGGGTGGTCGGGGAAAACGGTCACCGTGGCCTTGCTTCATCTTTGGTGGAGGATTACGGGGCCTCAAGTTTTGAGCAGACCTCCCTTGCTCCCTAAAGTTAGTCCTGTTCTGGTTCCTCTCTTCTTGAACCCTCTTCAAGCTGTTTTCGGCAACGTAGCATTGCCTCAAACATTCAGCATAAGTGGTGAACTCTCTTTGGGAAACACTATGAGCAATGTCGGCCCTCAAACCCATCATGAACTGGTCAATCTTCCATAGTTCATCTGGAGCATAAACAGCTTGTCTGGAGTAGTCTGCCAAGTCCTCGAACTTCTCTGCATATTCTGAAACAGACATGTCACCTTGCTTGAAGTTCTGAAATTCACGTTCCTTCTGAGTTCTCACACTATTAGGAAAATACTTCTCCAAGAATGCCACTTTGAAGTGTTGCCAATCCTTAGGAATCTCCTGTGTGGTGAAATAAGTGGATGCAGTGTTCCACCACCTAAGAGCTGGTCCCTTCATCTTCTGAGTAGCAAAGATCACCTTCTCTTCTTCAGTACACTGAATAGCTTGAAACACCCTCTCCATACCAGCTAGCCAATCATGAGCCAAGAGTGAATCAAGTCCGCCAACAAACTCTGGAGGATCCATCCTGAAGAAGGCACGAAAATCAGGTCCAGTTGCAGCTTGAGGAACGGGAACTTGAGCAGGAGGTTGTTGTCCCTGCATGCCTTGCATCATTTGAGCCATCATCTGGTTCTGTTGCATGATCTGCTGCATCATCTGTTGCCAAGGCACGCCTGCACCTCCAGCTTCTTGCTCGGGCTCCACATGCCTAGTTCTGGGCCTTCCGGGACCTCTGCGTTGCTCAGCCATCTCCCTGTCTGTCCTACGCATGGAATCAAGCTGATCAGACTCAATGCCATAAATAAGACATAAGGAATCATACTGATTATACACATATGAGGCAGAATTATACTGCATTATGATGTGTCTTTAGCAAAGTCGAGGATCGACCTGCTCTGATACCAACTGTAACACCCCACACATATTTGTCTAGAATAATATGCATAAAGTATTATAAATGGTTCATGAGACAACAAAATACATAATGTTTTGCAGCGGAAAGTAGAAGTACACGAGTACAAAAAGCCGAATGTATCATGGCCATAATACAAGTACATCATAATAGTACATGTCCAAAATACACAAAGTAATAAGCACGATGAGAAACTAAAAGAAACATCCAAGCACCGCCAAGAGATCTAATCCATCTTTCCCTTACCGCGATCTTGCCTCGAACCACCTGAAAAAATAATAATTGGAGTGGGATGAGATTACTAAATCTCAGTGAGTCCACCTATCCTATTAGTCCACTCAGATCTAAAGGGAACATACAAAAATACACGAATCCACCATGGATTCGGGTTTACTCTCACTTCCGGTACAAGCACGGAGAAAACAAGCGACTCGTCCACCATTGGACTTGTCTCAAGCAAACACGCATTGTATAGCAACCAAGTATGCAATACCCGCATCCATGACGGGGAATCCAGAAGTACGTTAATACCACTAGACTAAGTTACTAACACACCCTCGGTGGGTTCACCCACGCCTATATGTCGAGAGACTTACACAAGCACCCTGCAAGAATGGTTAACGGGTTCGCACAAGCCTACGAGGCTGCGAGGTGACCTTGCCTAAGAGGCGACACCGTCCCATTAACCATCTATACGCACGTGGTGTTAACAGCAAGTGTAACACGCCGTCTCGACGCATGAGCCCATCCGGGTAGGAACCTAATGATGTGGCCTACATGGCATCATTAGAGATGGTTTACCTGTCATGTGTAGGCTTACTTAGCCGCACAACGCCATCATACCGAGCACGCAAGTGTGTATACAGCAAGTGAGTAAGACGCCTCCAGGCCCTCACAAGCACACTGCAACGGTAGTTCAGGTATGTGCCTCTGGGATCCAAGATCAGGGCAGTCCCACAGACAACTCAAGGACCCGTGGTCCGAATCGTAACTTAGTACCGGGTCTACTTCGATTCAGCACACACACACGTAAGCAAACGTCATCAGCACACAAACAGACAACTCCGATTGTTTAACCAAAACAACGGGCATCAATAGAATGTTCATATTTCATCCTAATATAGCATTCTCACTTCAGCAAAATATAGCAATCAGAAACAATGAACTAATTTAGTCCAACTACACACAATTTACATAGTTTCAGTGTCGCACTTTCAACTTAAGGTATATCAGATATATCGAAAAATATTATTTAAACACCAAAACCAATTTTCCTAGATAGTACATTTAATTAGCTTTCTAACGGTATATAGTACGCGTCAATCGGGCGTACGAAACGGGAGATATGAATTTTCCAAGTTACTGAATTTTCCTTCTGCGCCCAGTGTAACCGGTTACACCAGGACCCGTAACCGGTTACGGTCACGCAAAATGCCCAGATTGTCTGATTTTTAACAGCGTAACCGGTTACACCAAAACCCGTAACCGGTTACACTGAACCAGAGCCATTTTTCTGAGTTTTATACAGTCCAAGACAGTCCCAAGAGAGCTTCTAAAATAATCCCCACACTACCAACTCAGTTCCAACGAATTTAGGGTACACAACCACAATTAAAATCAGCAGTAGATGAGGAATTAATCAGAGTCCAACAAGTATTAGCATTTGATTCATATATATATTACTCACATTCCCAATTTCCCCAAATAAGAACCCTCACATGCAAACCCAAGGTTTCTATCTAAAGGACTCACCTCAAAGAAGAAAGAAGATGGTGATGAAGAAGATGCTGAAGCTGGAAGGTAGAAGCAAGGATTGGATCAGTATCTGTTGCATGCAAGGGCTTTGAACCAAGTTGGAGATTTCCTCTTCTCTTCCTCTCTTCCCACGTTCTCCTCTCTTTCTCTCTACCAAATCAGAATTCTGGTTTGAAAAAATAGAATAGAATGACCCTCCAAACACATCCCTAATTCTTTATTTAAGTGGAAATGTCCATAATACCCTCACTCTCACTAATTGACATGGTTTAAATGGTAAACCTATTAGTAAGAATGTGTATCATATTTATCCATTACTCATCTCAATTTAGTTTAGAATTGGTAATTGGACAATTATAATACCGGGTATTACATTTGAGGTGTTTATTTTATTAAAAGTAGAATTGATTTTGTTTTCTAAATTGATTTTAGTTATAATATGTGATTTCTATCCCTAGAATTGATTGAGTGATTTTTATATTAAAAGTAAGTTTGAACTATAAATTTCACCGGGTTTAAAAATGAAAAACTATAAATCATAACTTCATATTAGAATCAAATCCAAAAGCAAAATTAATTGTACTCGATGATAATTAAACATGTCAAATCAATTTTACACCTCTATAATCAATTTTAGTCACCTCTATAATCAATTCTAGTGGCCTCCAACCTGAAACTACAGAGTTATTAAAATGCAACATAAACCTAGTTGTAACACAAAACTGACAAATACAGCTGACACAACAAAACATAAATTAATTGTAACTTTTATGAATTCCACAAAAGTTTTTTGTTTTATCTCAATTAAGTTTAATTGGTTTACAATTTTTCTTTATCTAAACTTTGTTATCGTTATTTTGAAAGCGGGTTTGAGTTCCCCTAATACTGACAATAATATAATCATTTCTTATAAAAAAAATAAAAATAAAACAGGACATAACACTAAAATAAGCATAAATTAATTAGATCAAACAAAAATCTTGATGCCACATAGGCCACAACACCAATAATCAGACCCGAAAAGTCAAAGTGTCTTAAAAAAATATATTTCATTGTTTCAATTTCAAGACTTTTGAAAAGTCTTTAAAAAAAATAATTGTTTTTTAAATGTACCTTTCACATCTTTGGATATTTTTGTATGTATTGAAAGAATATTATTAATGAAAAATTAAATACACTAATTTTTATTAAAATATTTTGATATATGTGGCGATTTTGATATCCTATGTTTTTAATATTATCAAAGTCGGAGTCTTCATATCATATCGTGTTGTGGTGTTCGTGTCTGAGTATGTGTTTCATAAGTTAAAGGTAAGTGAGGTAAGCTACCTTCGCCATGATCATCAGCTTTGATGGCAATGTTAGCGTACTTAACAAGACCAATGAGAGTGAGGCTCCAGAACATAATACTATAAAGTCCCAAATAGTCCTCTTCAGATGGAGAACTCATATGCATTGAAGGGTAAACGAAAAGCGGATTAGTGACGACAGCTCCAAAAACCACACCTAAACTCTTGTATGCAAGGACTATATTGCCCTGTTTCCCCTTTCCCTGCAATGCATTGTTTGAATGATTCATAGTAATAATAGGCTAGAAAAAAAAAAGCTAAGTAAATGAATACGAACCTGTTGTTGAATACATGGATAAGGACCAGGAACGTTGAGGACAGCATCGTTTGAGGAAGGAGGAATGAAATTATGGTCATCCATGGAGCCAAACTCAAAAAACTAAATGAAGACTAAACTTAGTAGTCACCAAACACTACTCACTCTTCTCCAAGTGAATATAGCAATGCAACTATTCCAACTCCAATAACTCAGTATATATAGGACTTCATTTGTTGCCCACCCATCTATATAATATATTAAATTTATTTCCAATACTATTTTAAGGTCATTCCGTACACCTAAATTCACTGTTCAAGATATACATCATAAATAGTATACAGTGACATGAAAAGTTGTATGAATATTGCCCTTGAACCATACATGAATTGTAGTAATACAAAATTGATTAATTGAATTTAAATAGATGTTAAATGTAATTTATAGTTTAGTTAATAAATATATAGATATTAAAAATAATTTATTGTTCTAAAATACATTTGATTAATAAAGTGGAAGGTTTTGATTAATGAAATATTGAATTAGGTTAATAAACTATTAGATATTAAAATAATTTTTAATAATAAAATAAAATTAATTAATAAAATTTAAAATGTTGGTTAATAAATGACAAAGTTGATTAATAAACGCTTAGATATTAAAGTAATTTTTAATAGTATAAATAATGAAGGGAAAAATATTGATTATTTGAATAATAAAGTTAATTACTTACACAATTTTTATATCGATCTTCTTTAATTAATAAAATTAATAAAAATTATTTTTTTAAAACAAATTATTAATTTTTTAATAAAAAATGTTCATCTTAATGGTGACCACTAAATAAGATGTAGTATATCTTTTAATATAAGAATATCAATTTTTTAAAATTTAATCCACCTTAGAATATTTGTAATTGCGCATACTAATATATTAAATTCAATGTATGGAATATTGTAACATCACATCATCAGTTATAATAAAATACTAATATATTAAATTCAATGTATGGAATATTGTAACATCACATCATCAATTATAACAGAAATTTATCAATAAAGCATATTGGATATGTATGTTGGCACATGTTTATATGATATAAAATATATTTAAGAATACATATAAATTTTAAATCAATTATTTAATTGTAAAATGATAATAATTATATAATTTCAATTATATTAAATATGTATTGTATTGGTAGTGATTTGTAAGAAGAAAAGTTAATTATTTATATTATTATTTATATCAAACATGCACAGAACTGTGTTAGTCAAATAATTTAAATGAGTATGATGGTCACAAGCTACTCATCCTAAGTTGGTATCCAGTAAACAATAACAATAAGGAAAATACTAAATGGCGCGAAGAACTTGTGCACAAGATATACTAAAACAAAAATTGACATTGTAGGGGTACTTTATTGTCCATTTTTTCTATACACCGGCATTTGTTCGGGGATAATGCATGGTCGATTTCCCCTTGCTACAGTTTCCTAACCAAATAGTTATCATAACGTTGAACATTGTTCTAACAGTAAGCGTTCAGGACGGGATCCTACACAATACTTGAACACAATCTGAGCAAGAAAGGAAATTTCTTAATTGCATATATTTGGTAAAAGTTGTCATACGTCAAAACCTACTTAAATAATGACCTGGGAGTAAAAACAACACACAGGCTATAAAAAGATTGTAGTTGCAAGTGAATACTTACTTTTGTTAAAGGAAGGAAAAGGGGCTCTAACGCCATTCATTGCTGCCAAGACTGAGAAGATAAACGAATCCACAAATTAACCCAAATAAAACCACATTTCAAAGAGACCAAAAACAAATATTCACAAACCTGAAATGGCAGGTGTGAGTACACCATCACCAACAAGCATACACGTACCCATCATTCTAAGGAAAAGCAAAAGCCTTCTTGCAACGAAGCTATTTTTCAACAACTTAGCAAGCCAAGTCTGTGATTCAGTAACCCTAGGTGAGTTCAAACCCACCTGTTTGGGAGAGAAGAACCCAATATTGAGATGTCTACAAAGTAAAGAATATAGAGCAAATGTCCCTCCTACAATGAAATAGAAATTCTTTATTATTAGTATATTTGGATTTGGATTTGGATTTGGATTTGCTTTTGCTTTTGAAAGATTTAGAATTAATTCTTGAGTTGTAAAATTAATTTGGCATGATTTTGAGGTGTTTATTTTATTAAAAGTAGAATTGATTTTGTTTTCTAAATTGATTTTAGTTATAATATGTGAATTCTATCCCTAGAATTGATTGAGTGATTTTTATATTAAAAGTAAGTTTGAACTATAAACTTCACCGGGTTTAAAAATGAAAAACTATAAATCATAACTTCATATTAGAATCAAATCCAAAATGTAATGTCCCAATTTTATTTTAAGAGATATATATATATATATATATATATATATATATATATATATATATATATATATATATATATATATATATATATATATATATATGTGTGTGGAAAGTATAGATAGTTGGAATGTGACTAAGTGGCACCTTAGTAATTGGAGTTTAGTTGAAGGGCACTTAAGTCATTGCACTAGACATAAATTTCTTAAGGGGTTGTTTGGCTGAGTTCATTTCTTGTCCTTGGAACAAAAACAGAATTTTGTGGAGACTAGAAGAGGGAGAACGTGAAACAAGAAGGAAAAGAGAAGAGAACCCATTTCCAACTTCATCATCAACCTTGCATGCATCCTTGATTCAACCATCTTCTTCTGATTTTCGCAGCTTCTTCCCCAGCTTAATAAGTGAGTCTCATAGATAGAGACTTTGGGGAAAACATTTTGGGGTTTATGTAAATGTGAGGGATTAAGGGATTGAGAGTATGTGTTCTATAATCCTTATTCATGCATGTTTTAGACTCTATTCTAGTAGTAATTCGTGAATGTACTTTTACCATGTCCTATTACTCCATCTAGAATGATTGCATGTGAAATTTTGGGGTTTGGGAACCCCAAACGCGTTCTGCATTTTTGCTGATTTTGCAGAGTTCGCTGCAGCGAACTTTCATTCGCTGTAGCGAACGGTGTAGCGAATAAACCTGGGAGCTGAATTGATTTATTCGCTGTAGCGAACTTTCCTTCGCTGTAGCGAATCGGGGCTTCGCTGGAGTTCGCTGTGGCGAACTAACCTGGGTTTGAAGAAGTTTAGCTTCTGTTTGAGTTCGCTGTAGCGAACAGAAGTTCGCTGTAGCGAACTAGTCTGGTACAGAATTGATATTTCTCCCATTTGAGTGCAGTTTCGTTTCGTATCGGAATCGAAGGCCTCTTATGACCTGTATGATATGCCAGTACTTGTTTTAAGTGTATGAGACTATGATATGATCACCATCTTGCTTGTATGCATGTATATTTGAGATATGCAATTGTTGATTGTGTTATGATGTGATCATTGTTATTCTCGTTCGTTCCGGTTGAACGTTCGGAGACGCTTTGCCGGTGTGGCTTGATTGTGTTGTAGTATGCTTGAATCGGAGTGGGCCTAGGCTATTAGGGGGTAAATCGCTTAGAACACTTGATACCGTTGCAATGTGCACGTGGAGGTCTTCAAGGGCGTTTCTCCACTAGCCGTTAACACATTGGCGTTCTCGGTATGTTCTACACACCTGAGCTATCATTGCGATGTGCATGTGGAGGTCTTATAGGGCGTTTCTCCACTAGCCGTTAACACATCTGCGTGCTTGGTATGGTGGAGAGGTAATGCCATGTAGGCAATATTACCTTCGATTCACCTCTAGTGATGCCACGTAGACAAGGTCACTAGGCTTTCGCCCGGTGGGCTCGTATTGTCAAGATGGCGTATTTGCACTAGCCGTTAACACATCGGCGTATAGACAATGATGGGGTCGGACGCCATTTAGGCAATGTCGCGGCTGTAACTCATCTCGGATGGAATCCATTTAGGAAGTGAATCCGATAGGTCTTGCGGTGTGCATGTGCAAGTCTCTTGATGCGATGTACGGGTGTAACTCACCGAGGGTGTGGATTGCGTAGCCTAATGAGCGGGCTGTAACTTACTCCTGGATTCCTCGTACATGGGTACGGGTTTGTATACGATGGTTTTGACTATGTGATTATCTTTGCGGCCATATTGGATAAGTTATGGGACTTCCAATGATGGTGTACCTTGTTTGTACTTGTACCTAGCCGTGAGGTAATCCGGATTCTCGGTGAATTCGTTGATTGCATGTTCCCTGTAGAACTGAGTGAACCCGTAAGATAGGGAGACTCACTGAGATTTAGTAATCTCACCCCATTCCAATTATTCTTTTTACAGGTGGTTCGAAGCAGGATCGAGGCAAGGGTAAGATGGCTTAGCTTCGAGTCGATGTTTCTTGGCGATGTGTTCTGTCGTAGTTTATGATCTTTTGTATCTCCATCTTTTGTACTATGGATATGTATTTGTACCAATTGGAACTCATGTATTTTGGCCATGACAGTTTGGGCTTTTGTACTTGTACTTATACATTATCTATTCCGCTGCTTATGTTTATGATTTTCGAGTACCATTTTAATGCCATATACGTATATCCTAGGCAATGTATGTATGGGGTGTTACAGTTGGTATCAGAGCAGGTCGATTCTCGGCTTTGCCACGAAACATCATAAGTCAGCATAATTCTGCCTCATATGTGTAGTGTCGGCATGATTCCTTATCTCTTACTTATGGCATTAAGCCTGATCAACTTGATTCCGTGTGTAGGACAAACGGGAAGATGGCTGAACAACGCAGAGGTCCCGGAAGGCCCAGAACAAGGAAGGTGGAGACTGAGCCTGAAACTGAGAATGCGGGTGTGCCTTGGGTGCAGATAATGCAACAGATGCAACAACAGAATCAGATGATGATGCAAATGATGCAAGGCATGCAAGGGCAACAACCAACTGCTCCTGCTCCTACTCCTCAGGCTGCAGCAGGGCCTGATTTTCGTGCCTTCTTTCGGATGGATCCGCCAGAGTTCTTGGGTGGCTTAGACCCTGTGATTGCGCATGATTGGCTATATGCTATGGAGATGATATTCCAGGCTATTCAGTGCACAGAGGAAGAGAAGGTGATCTTTGCTGCTCAGAAAATGAAGGGGCCAGCAGGTAGATGGTGGAATACGGAGTCTACGTATTTCACTAACCGGGGGATTCCAAAGGATTGGCAACATTTCAAGACAGCTTTCTTGGAGAAATACTATCTTAACAGTGTGCGTGCTTTGAAGGAGCGTGAATTTCAATCTTTCAAGCAAGGCAACATGTCGGTATCTGAATATGCTGAGAAGTTTGAGGACATGGCTGCCTATTCCAGACAAGCTGCCTATGCACCAGATGAGTTGTGGAAGATTGATCAGTTCCTTATGGGGCTGAATGCTGATATTGTGCACAGTGTGTCTCAAAGGGAGTTTACCACCTATGCTGAGTGTTTGAGGCAATGCTATGTTGCCGAGAACACATTGAAGAGAGTCCAAGATGAAAGAGAACAGAATAAGCCGGTTCGTAGGGAACCAGGAAGGTCGGGGCAGCATTTGAAACCCCGCAATTCTCCAGCCATGAAGAAGCAGGTTTATGGAGATCGCTCTACTCAACCTCCCCGGTGTGTTAGATGCAAAGGAAATCACTTTGGGAATTGCAAGCCAGACTCTGGGAGATGTTACCGTTGTGACCAGCCAGGGCATTACGCGAGGGATTGTACTGCCCCGAATGCTCCCGAGAAGACTAGAGGTCGTGTTTACACCTTGGACGCTAGGAAGGCCCAAGGAAACACTAATCTTGTTGCTAGTACGTGTTATGTTAATGATCATCCCTTGTTTGTGCTAGTTGATTGTGGAGCAACACATTCTTTTATTTCTTATCCTTGTGTGCGGCGGCTTGGTTTTGAGACGAGTCTTCTTCCTAATCCTATGATTATCTCGCCGGCTACGGACGATGTAGTAGAAGCTCGAGAAATTTGCAAGGAGTGTTCTATTACCTTCAATGGTCGTAGGTTCGTGATTGATCTCATTTGTCTACCTCTTAAGAAGATCGATGTAGTACTTGGTATGGACTGGTTGTCAGTTAACTCGGTTTACATCGGTTGTAAAGAGAAGGCTATCTTCATTCCTGCTGAGGAGACTACACCAACCGATGCCATTGAACATCTTCTTGAAGGTACAGTTAACATGATCAATTACCTTTTTGCTCAAGAGAAGTCTTTCCTTTTGGTTCTTACGTCGGACTCCAAGGACAAGAAGAGTGTATTGGAGATTCCGGTTGTGTGTGAATTTTCCGATGTATTTCCTGAGGATGTTACTTCTCTTCCGCCGGAAAGGGAAGTTGAATTCTCTATTGATCTTGTTCCGGGTACCGCTCCAGTTTCGATCGCCCCTTATAGGATGTCTCCTGCAGAGCTAAGAGAGTTGAAGAGTCAGCTAGAAGAGTTGTTGGCGAAACACTTCACTCGTCCTAGTGTTTCTCCATGGGGAGCTCCAGTCTTGTTAGTGAAGAAGAAGGATGGTAGTATGCGTTTGTGCATCGACTATCGTCAGCTGAACAAGGTAACTATAAAGAACAAGTACCCTCTACCGCGGATTGATGACCTTCTAGATCAATTGAAAGGAGCCTGTGTGTTCTCGAAGATTGACCTCAGGTCGGGATATCATCAGATTCGGGTTAAGAGTTCGGATGTATCTAAGACCGCTTTTAGGACGAGATACGGTCATTATGAGTTCTTGGTTATGCCATTCGGGGTAACCAATGCTCCTGCTGTCTTTATGGATTACATGAACCGGGTGTTTCAACCATATTTGGATCAGTTCGTGGTAATCTTTATAGACGACATATTGATATACTCTCGGACTATCGAAGAGCACATGGAGCATTTGAGGATTGTGTTGTCGGTTCTCAGAGAAAAGCAGTTGTTTGCGAAGTTTAGTAAGTGTGAGTTCTGGATGTCCGAAGTTAAGTTTCTTGGACATGTCATATCTGGCGGCGGCGTAGCTGTAGACCCTTCAAAAGTAGAAGCAGTGATAAATTGGGAACGACCCAAGAATGCAACTGAGGTCCGTAGTTTCCTAGGCTTGGCAGGTTACTATCGGAGGTTCATTATGGGCTTTTCTAAGCTAGCATTACCTTTGACCAGGCTTACAAGGAAGGAAGTTTCATTCGAATGGAATTCGGAATGTGAGAAGAGTTTTCAGAAACTCAAGGAGAAATTGACTACTGCTCCAGTGTTGGTGACTCCTGATCCAAACCGATCTTACGAAGTGTTCTGTGATGCTTCTAAGAAAGGCTTGGGTGGAGTGTTGATGCAAGATGGACAGGTTGTAGCTTATGCATCCAGACAGTTGAGATCTCATGAAGAGAATTATCCTACTCATGACCTCGAACTCGCTGCAATTGTGTTCGCACTCAAGGTGTGGCGACATTATTTGTATGGAGTTCACTTTGAGATGTTTAGCGATCATAAGAGTTTGAAGTACCTCTTTGATCAGAAGGAACTTAACATGCGTCAGAGGAGATGGATGGAGTACTTGAAGGACTTTGATTTTGATTTGAAGTACCATCCTGGTAAAGCTAATAGGGTAGCGGATGCCTTGAGTAGAAAGGAGATTAAAGTTGCAGAACTGATGATGTTAGAGTTTGACCTTATGGAGAAGTTCAGAAATCTGGATTTGCAATTTGTGTGGGCACCAACGGGTGTGTTGATAAGTAACTTGTGTATTGAGAATGAGTTGCGGGAAAAGATCCGTCAAGCACAGTGGAATGATGTAGAATTGCAGGCTAAAGCAAACCTTCCTGATTTCGTTCGTACATCTGATGGACTCATTCTTTTTGGGCGAAGGATGTGTGTGCCAAATGATGCGGAGTTAAAGAGGTTGATTCTGGACGAGGCTCACAAGAGCAAATTCACCATCCACCCCGGATCGACCAAGATGTATCAAGACTTGAAAGGGAATTTTTGGTGGCCTGGTATGAAGAGAGATGTGGCTGATTATGTAGAGCAGTGCGTGATTTGTCAACAAGTGAAGATAGAGCACCAAAGGCCCGGTGGTATGTTGCAACCATTGGATATTCCTGTTTGGAAATGGGACAGTATATCCATGGACTTCATTGTGGGACTACCACGGGTATTAGGTGGGCATGACTCGATATGGGTGATAGTGGATCGTTTGACTAAATCCGCGCATTTCTTACCGGTTAAGACAACTCACAAGGTTTCTCACCTTGCGAGGCTTTTTGTAGTGGAGATTGTGAGATTGCATGGTGTACCATCTAGCATTGTGTCAGATAGGGATCCGAAGTTCACTTCCCGATTTTGGAAAGCTTTTCACCAAGAGATGGGTACAGATCTGAATTTGAGCACTTCTAACCACCCCCAGACAGATGGACAAACAGAAAGGACTATTCAAACCATTGAGGATATGCTAAGGGCATGTGTCTTAGAAATTGGTGGAAGTTGGAAAGATAACTTACCTTTGATAGAATTTGCATATAACAACAGTTATCATGCGAGTATCGGTATGGCCCCATATGAAGCCTTGTATGGGAGAAAGTGTCGATCACCGTTGTGTTGGTCTGAAGTTGGTGAGAAGGGAATCCTTGGACCGGAGATAATTCAAGAAACCACATAAAAGGTTAAGATGATCCGAGATAAGATGAAACAAGCTCAAGATCGACAGAAGAGTTATGCGGACAAACGAAGGAGACCGTTGGAGTTTGATGTAGGAGATCATGTGTTCTTGAAGGTGACTCCGAGGTTGAGATTGAAAGGACCGTTTAAGACGCGCAAGCTTAGCCCGAGATACGTAGGACCTTATCAAATCATGAGGCGGATAGGTGAAGTCGCATACCAGTTAGCGTTGCCTCCTTCACTATCCGGGCTGCATGACGTTTTCCATGTGTCTCAGTTACGGAAGTTTGTGCCGGATTCATTTCATCCTATCCTGCCAGATACGATTGAAGTAGAACCAGATCTTTCCTTCCAACCGCAACCTTGTCGTATCTTGGAGTATGCTAGCAAGTCGTTGAGAAACAAAGAGATACCTCTTGTGAAGGTGTTGTGGGAGGAGTCGCGTCCTGACGAAGCCACTTGGGAGCTCGAATCAGAGATGCGGGAGTTGTATCCTCACCTGTTTTGGTAAGTTTTCAAATTCGAGGACGAATTCTATTTAAGGGGGGGAGAATGTAATGTCCCAATTTTATTTTAAGAGAATATATATATATATATATATATATATATGTGTGTGGAAAGTATAGATAGTTGGAATGTGACTAAGTGGCACCTTAGTAATTGGAGTTTAGTTGAAGGGCACTTAAGTCATTGCACTAGACATAAATTTCTTAAGGGGTTGTTTGGCTGAGTTCATTTCTTGTCCTTGGAACAAAAACAGAATTTTGTGGAGACTAGAAGAGGGAGAAGGTGAAACAAGAAGGAAAAGAGAAGAGAACCCATTTCCAACTTCATCATCAACCTTGCATGCATCCTCGATTCAACCATCTTCTTCTGATTTTCGCAGCTTCTTCCCCAGCTTAATCAGGTGAGTCTCATAGATAGAGACTTTGGGGAAAACATTTTGGGGTTCATGTAAATGTGAGGGATTAAGGGATTGAGAGTATGTGTTCTATAATCCTTATTCATGCATGTTTTAGACTCTATTCTAGTAGTAATTCGTGAATGTACTTTTACCATGTCCTATTACTCCATCTAGAATGATTGCATGTGAAATTTTGGGGTTTGGGAACCCCAAACGCGTTCTGCATTTTTGCTGATTTTGCAGAGTTCGCTGCAGCGAACTTTCATTCGCTGTAGCGAATGATTCGCTGTAGCGAACGGTGTAGCGAATAAACCTGGGAGCTGAATTGATTTATTCGCTGTAGCGAACTTTCCTTCGCTGTAGCGAATCGGGGCTTCGCTGGAGTTCGCTGTAGCGAACTAACCTGGGTTTGAAGAAGTTTAGCTTCTGTTTGAGTTCGCTGTAGCGAACAGAAGTTCGCTGTAGCGAACTAGTCTGGTACAGAATTGATATTTCTCCCATTTGAGTGCAGTTTCGTTTCGTATCGGAATCGAAGGCCTCTTATGACCTGTATGATATGCCAGTACTTGTTTTAAGTGTATGAGACTATGATATGATCACCATCTTGCTTGTATGCATGTATATTTGAGATATGCAATTGTTGATTGTGTTATGATGTGATCATTGTTATTCTCGTTCGTTCCGGTTGAACGTTCGGAGACGCTTTGCCGGTGTGGCTTGATTGTGTTGTAGTATGCTTGAATCGGAGTGGGCCTAGGCTATTAGGGGGTAAATCGCTTAGAACACTTGATACCGTTGCAATGTGCATGTGGAGGTCTTCAAGGGCGTTTCTCCACTAGCCGTTAACACATTGGCGTTCTCGGTATGTTCTACACACCTGAGCTATCATTGCGATGTGCATGTGGAGGTCTTATAGGGCGTTTCTCCACTAGCCGTTAACACATCTGCGTGCTTGGTATGGTGGAGAGGTAATGCCATGTAGGCAATATTACCTTCGATTCATCTCTAGTGATGCCACGTAGGCAAGGTCACTAGGCTTTCGCCCGGTGGGCTCGTATTGTCAAGATGGCGTATTTGCACTAGCCGTTAACACATCGGCGTATAGACAATGATGGGGTCGGACGCCATTTAGGCAATGTCGCGGCTGTAACTCATCTCGGATGGAATCCATTTAGGAAGTGAATCCGATAGGTCTTGCGGTGTGCATGTGCAAGTCTCTTGATGCGATGTACGGGTGTAACTCACCGAGGGTATGGATTGCGTAGCCTAATGAGCGGGCTGTAACTTACTCCTGGATTCCTCGTACATGGGTACGGGTTTGTATACGATGGTTTTGACTATGTGATTATCTTTGCGGCCATATTGGATAAGTTATGGGACTTCCAATGATGGTGTACCTTGTTTGTACTTGTACCTAGCCGTGAGGTAATCCGGATTTTCGGTGAATTCGTTGATTGCATGTTCCCTGTAGAACTGAGTGAACCCGTAAGATAGGGAGACTCACTGAGATTTAGTAATCTCACCCCATTCCAATTATTCTTTTTACAGGTGGTTCGAGGCAGGATCGAGGCAAGGGTAAGATGGCTTAGCTTCGAGTCGATGTTTCTTGGCGATGTGTTCTGTCGTAGTTTATGATCTTTTGTATCTCCATCTTTTGTACTATGGATATGTATTTGTACCAATTGGAACTCATGTATTTTGGCCATGACAGTTTGGGCTTTTGTACTTGTACTTATACATTATCTATTCCGCTGCTTATGTTTATGATTTTCGAGTACCATTTTAATGCCATATACGTATATCCTAGGCAATGTATGTATGGGGTGTTACACAAAAGCAAAATTAATTGTACTCGATGATAATTAAACATGTCAAATCAATTTTACACCTCTATAATCAATTTTAGTCACCTCTATAATCAATTCTAGTGGCCTCCAACCTGAAACTACAGAGTTATTAAAATGCAACATAAACCTAGTTGTAACACAAAACTGACAAATACAGCTGACACAACAAAACATAAATTAATTGTAACTTTTATGAATTCCACAAAAGTTTTTTGTTTTATCTCAATTATGTTTAATTGGTTTACAATTTTTCTTTATCTAAACTTTGTTATCGTTATTTTGTAAGCGGGTTTGAGTACCCCTAATACTGACAATAATATAATCATTTCTTATAAAAAATAAAAATAAAACAGGACATAACACTAAAATAAGCATAAATTAATTAGATCAAACAAAAATGTTGATGCCACATAGGCCACAACACCAATAATCAGACCCGAAAAGTCAAAGTGTCTTAAAAAAAATATATTTCATTGTTTCAATTTCAAGACTTATGAAAAGTCTTTAAAAAAAATAATTGTTTTTTAAATGTACCTTTCACATCTTTGGATATTTTTGTATGTATTGAAAGAATATTATTAATGAAAAATTAAATACACTAATTTTTATTAAAATATTTTGATATATGTGGCGATTTTGATATCCTATGTTTTTAATATTATCAAAGTCGGAGTCTTCATATCATATCGTGTTGTGGTGTTCGTGTCTGAGTATGTGTTTCATAAGTTAAAGGTAATTGAGGTAAGCTACCTTCGCCATGATCATCAGCTTTGATTGTAACACCCCATACATATATGTCTAGAATAATATGTAGTGATGCTATAAATGGTACAAGAAACATACATAAGCGGTAAAGACAAGAAAAAAAAATCATATACAATTCAAGCTTCCAACTAAGATATATACGATCGACTTGTCTTCAACAATACACAGCGGAAAGATAACATCTAACGAGGTCTTCCTGCCATTAGCTTGTCCACAGTCTTCAAAGCAATCCATCAAACAATCCGTCTGCTTCAAACCTGCATCCTGAAAAATATTAAGATGATTGGGGTGAGATTACTAAATCTCAGTGAGTTCCCCTATCTTACGGGTTCGCTCAGTTCTACAAGGTGCATACAAGCAAACAGATCCACCATGGATCCGGGGTTTTCCTCACGGTCTGGTACAAACACAAACAAGGATACACCACCATTGGAAGTCCCATAACTATCCAATGAGGCAAATAACAACAAACAGGCTCAATGCCATCACAAACAAGTATGCAGACCCGTACCCATGTACGAGGAATCCAGGAGTAGAATCTGCCCGTCTACCTAGGCTGCCAAACCACACCCTCGGTGAGTTACTCCTGCACATCGCGTCAAGAGACTCGCACAAGACCACCGCACTATGAGTCAGATGAATCCCATGTGAATTACACCTACTTGGCTACACAATCTCATCTGTGATGAGTTACCGCAGTGACTTCCTAAGTGGTGTCACTACCCCATCAATCATGTATGTACGCAGGTGGTTATCCAAATGCGAAAACGCCTTCATGACAGTACAAGCCCACCGGGCGAAAGCCTAGTGATTATCTACGTGACATCACTAGAGGTGAGTCCGAAGTGATGTAGCCTACGTGGCATCACGACCCCACCATACCAAGCACGCCAATATGTTACATCAAGGTGGGAAACGCCTTTCCAGACCCTCACCTTCATATTGCAATGGTAGCTCAGGTGCATATACATACCGAGCACGCATGTGTGTCACATCAAGGTGGGAAACGCCATTCAAGACCCTCACCTTCACACCGCAACGGTAAATGATGGACTAAGTCCATGAACAGGACTTACCACCTAGTAGCTTAGGCTTACTCCGATTCAAGCACACACACAGTATCAGCCATCACACAGGCAATCACATCCAAGTGTTCAACCGGAACAAGTGGAAACATCAATAATCATGCCACAATATAATCCACACAATTTGTATTTCACAACATACAAGCATATTCAAGGGATTACGGTCATATCATGGTCTTATACAAATAAAACACTTATCGGAATGTTATACAAGTCATAAGAGGCCTTCGATTCCGATACGAAGCGAAACTGCACTCATATGGGAGAATTATTAATTCTGTATCAGACTAGTTCGCTACAGCGAACTTCTGTTCGCTACAGCGAACTCAAACAGAAGCTAAACTTCTTCAAATCCAGGTCAGTTCGCTACAGCGAACTCCCAGCGAAGCCCCGATTCGCTACAGCGAAGGAAAGTTCGCTACAGCGAATAAATCAATTCAACTCCCAGGTTTATTCGCTACACCATTCGCTACAGCGAACCATTCGCTACAGCGAATGAAAGTTCGCTGCAGCGAACTCTGCAAAATCAGCAAAATGCAGAAACGCATTTGGGGTCCCCAAGCCCCAAATTCCTACATGCAGCCATTGATGATCGAATAATAAGCCATAGTAAACATGCATACACTCATTTAGGATAACATTAAACAACCTAATAGTTAGGGTAACATTTTAGTCTAAGTTCAACCCAAGGATCGCATCTTATTGACATAAACTTAAGGCTAAAAGTGCTTATTCCAATATTATGCAACACCTAATCCTATGTCATAATTTATATCTGCATCAAAAGCATGTTATCTAGGAAATTCCATATAGAAAACTGGAAGACCTTTCCAACGCTTCTGACGGCGCTCCGTTTCGAGTTGTAGAACTCAAGATATGGCCGTTTAAGTGAAACACCAAAGTGCAGTCTGCAGACATTCGCTGCAGCGAACACAGAGTTCGCTGTAGCGAACCTGACAGTGCAGAACACGAATTTTGAGTTCTAACATCCATTCTTTGCATCCCAATCCATCCCAAATCAAACCCTAACATGTACCAACATACCAGGACATGCAAGAACGTCTAAAGAACACATTTTCTACTAATTGATCAAGCATGCAACAACAATCATCCAAACACTGACACATTCAGGCATGATCTCACTAACCCATTCAACATGTAATTAATCCCCATTCCTACCCAAGTTCTATCTAATGGAACTCACCTGACTTAAATGGAGATTAGAAAGGCAAGCTTGCTGCATCAGAGCTCCCATCATAGCCATAGCTCCTCTTCCATCATCACCAAATCCGTAACACACCCTTATCCACTTCCAACAATAATGCTCCATGTTCATACATGTTTTTCTCCATGATCAAGAACATGCAGGAGGCGATCCATATATGCAAATTGTAGAGAAATTCGTAAGCTTTCCAATGGGACCAGAATCAGCTCAAACGGAGTTACGAGTGGAGAGTTATTACCTGATTAGTGAAGGCTGTACCATAGTTGCGAAAATGGAGGATGAAGATGATGAACATGAGTCTTCCTCTTCTCTCCCATGCTTCTAAGCTTCTCATTTCCTTTTCCAATTCTGATCCTTTCAGCCAAACAAACCCTTATAATGATATACTTTTTCTTTGGACCAATTTGCCCCTTTAACTAAGCCATATTTACCAATATGCCACATGGTTCCTTTCTAACTAAATCCACTAGCTCTTCTTATAAGCAAATTCTTACATTGATACGGAATAGGACCAGACGTGCGTTCTAATTTCCAATTATCCAATTAAATGATAATTACTAGTGTCGGCAAATCGGGGTATTACATTCTCCCCCCCTTAAATAGAATTCGCCCTCGAATTCCTTCCGATCACCATGTCAACAAACACCTTCACATCTTCTCCTTTGGATAAACCTTACAACTCTGTTTGAAACTTGTTCCATCTAAGGAAACACAATCCACTACTAATAGACTTGTGCTCTACCGTCCCCGATTGAAAACCTCAGATCTTTCGTAACACATCTCTTCTGAGGTCCCCAACCTCTACACATCATACTGAGTCTGTAGCCTTGGAACTGATGGAAATCCATATCTAGTTGTATATTCATCGCACCTCATATCTGTTGAACTCATCCTTACTTAACATAAGCCACAAACTTTCCACTCTTGCCCTTGGTTTATGGAAATACTGCCATTCCAAGAAATCTTACCAAAACTTTCCTTCAATGACGATATCCCAGATTCACTTCCAAACAGATCCTTCATTCAGTCTTAGACCAAATTACTGCCACTGCAATCCATAAGGGAGTAGAATCCCACAACTACAACCTTAATATCCGATAATTTCCCTTACAGTTCCACTGACAACGGTTGAATCCTAACAGCGGTCCTACAACCATCGCCCAAGTTCTCACGCACGCTCATAAGTGCACAAGACATATCCTCGATGAGTCTTCGTCAAGTAAAATCCTTCACTTAACTTCATCATTCCAATGGCCACGATACTCACAAGTCTGATCGTCGACCAGAGGAACATCTGATCACACATCAATCATGAAGCCTCCTCTAAGCCGGTCCGTCAACAATACCTCTCAAGATTATGGTGGATCAATGAGAGATAGAAACAAACGAAATATTGCTCCAACAAGATTTCTTAGGAAGATATCTCTATTCCAACAAGAAATCTTTCAAGTAGTCCATCCATACCCACTACATACTTATCTGATTCTGCCTATCCGTTGCGCTACTCTGATATCTACCAGTTACACACTCCTTGGAATATTCCGAATCCCCTTTCATTCATGGTCCACTTAGTTCCATCCCTACACCATACTTAATATTTAATAGTAACAGTTCCTTCTGGGCATTCGTCCGAATATAACACTTGCTAGAACCTTAAACACACTCTTCGCCCACTACTCCCTGAGGTTGAGTGATCCCCAAAAGATCAAGTCACCAAATCTTCCATTATTCTGGATTAGGTCTACTTGAACACAACTTGGTCCACATACTTTGGTTCAAGAACTCCCAAAGCCAAAAACTCTCTCTGATTACAAGTTTTCCTTATCTTACCGACTTCCACATCTTACAGCTGCCACGGTAACTCTTCCCAACCATACAACTCCACACTGTTGGTGTGACAATACTTCTAATAACTCACGCGACTTGACTGATGTAATAACCTCTTCTCAGTCTCACTTCAATCATGTAGTCGTCAAATGCCTCTTCGTCTCTGAAGCTGACACAAAGCTTACTTCTTGAGTTGTGTTATCCCATTGCAACATGTCTAACTGCAAAGGTTTAGTCACAAAACAAGAGATCATACACCGTGCCTCAGACATCTCCCAAAACCAATGTGCCTCTACTTTTCAAGTCCGACATTGTCTACAATACTGAGGATCTACCAATACTCCTCTAGGTGTATCCCACATCGAACTAATCCGAGATATACTTTAGCCACTCCAACAGCGTTCACCAAGGCTAGAGATTAGTCACACATTGTGCTGTCCAGGATATATTGTTCACACACATCTCTTGCCTCGGACACTCACACACAAAGGTTCGCCAATCTGACAGATTAAGAAACATCCACGATGTAGAAGCCTAAAATTCTCATGCGACCACGACCACCCAAGGTATTCTCATAAGTGTAACATTAGAATCTAATCCATCTCATCGTCACCCACTCGCATGATTCTCAATCATAGAGCGCGACATATGGATCCTTATCCGACCTACCTCATGAGAATTTAGGGTTCGTGTCTCACGAGTACCAAATTAAGATCTTACCTCGAGTTCCAGATCAACATTGCCCCATATCTGTCGGAAAAGATGACTTACACATCTCGTGTACGACAACGATACTGTGGCGTCATACCTACCTAATAGTACTAACATGGTGGTCCAACTCCGAGGCCATGCTTTCAAGTAACTTACCCAGTAGCGTATAACGATCTCCACTCGTATCCTATCGCCACGATCGAAAATAACTGGACAAGTGTCCCACTAGGGTCATTGCTCCTCAAGACCTTCCAGTCACACTCCTTAGGATGCTCAAACCTAAGAGTGTTGCACGTCCGCTGTTAACTTCCTCTAAACGCAACAAGCTAGACCTGACTTGATAAGAATTCGGTTCAGTTCATATACCAGGTGTGTACTCAGTTACACAGGACACACACGAGAGAATCCCCAAGGATAACATCCACCATACCAAAATACCATGGCTACAACGACAATCACAAAAAATGAGATCAGGCCGCCGACGTTGCAGATAACCACTAGTTCAATCCACATAAGTACCCAACACCTAGCGTAGTTCTACGGCTTCCCGCTGGTTAGATGAATCACAACTAGTAGGAAACATGGATCACTGCACTCTGCATTTTCATTCATTCAGATGCCTCCTAGCGTAGTTCTAGGACTCACGCATTTCAGAATGAGCATGAAGATGTAGTATCTCCTTCCACCAGAACAGACATCTAGAAAATTTGCCCAATTGGAGGTCACCACTTCAACTTGTTCAATCAACTACCTACTACTTGGGGTACATCAGAACGAGTTACAGTGTAGCTCCTTATCTATAGAAATACTTCCCAAACCAAATTGACTAAAGATCTAATATCTCTGTCCAAACTCCCATAAGTCTTCCATTCAACCGTTTCTCCTTCCACGTATGCTACTGACACCATGATCGAGCAAAAATTCCCTTAACTGCCACAAGCTGGGACCTCTCGCAGAATTACCTTGCCCCATTCTTACCCAGGTGTCTCATGAATTTCCTCCACTACTTCAAGGATCTAGAGAAGGTTCACCCCGTCCAATTAGAATCTTGGAACTTCCAATTGCTTCAAACATTTCTACGACAGTTGAGTTGTCCCTAATTTCCTCGACCAACACTCCTCTTATGGCAACTAATCTCAACATCCCTTCTACTCAACTGGCTTCTACTACTTCAGCTCGAGCCGTTCAGATCTTACGCATCCTCGTAGTGGCTCTACCACGATCTTATCTATCGCATATACAGTCAGTGAGCTGGCCAGGCTCAACGAATGAATACTACGATAGTAAAAATCGGGCTAGCAACACATACGTGTGAGGGAGAAAAGAATTGCTATTGATGTCTCATGGCAGGGACAAGGATCGACCTGCTCTGATACCAACTGTAACACCCCATACATATATGTCTAGAATAATATGTAGTGATGCTATAAATGGTACAAGAAACATACATAAGCGGTAAAGACAAGAAAAAAAATCATATACAATTCAAGCTTCCAACTAAGATATATACGATCGACTTGTCTTCAACAATACACAGCGGAAAGATAACGTCTAACGAGGTCTTCCTGCCATTAGCTTTTCCACAGTCTTCAAAGCAATCCATCAAACAATCCGTCTACTTCAAACCTGCATCCTGACAAATATTAAGATGATTGGGGTGAGATTACTAAATCTCAGTGAGTTCCCCTATCTTACGGGTTCGCTCAGTTCTACAAGGTGCATACAAGCAAACAGATCCACCATGGATCCGGGGTTTTCCTCACGGTCTGGTACAAACACAAACAAGGATACACCACCATTGGAAGTCCCATAACTATCCAATGAGGCAAATAACAACAAACAGGCTCAATGCCATCACAAACAAGTATGCAGACCCGTACCCATGTACGAGGAATCCAGGAGTAGAATCTGCCCGTCTACCTAGGCTGCCAAACCACACCCTCGGTGAGTTACTCCTGTACATCGCGTCAAGAGACTCGCACAAGACCACCGCACTATGAGTCAGATGAATCCCATGTGAATTACACCTACTTGGCTACACAATCTCATCTGTGATGAGTTACCGCAGTGACTTCCTAAGTGGTGTCACTACCCCATCAATCATGTATGTACGCAGGTGGTTATCCAAATGCGAAAACGCCTTCATGACAGTACAAGCCCACCGGGCGAAAGCCTAGTGATTATCTACGTGACATCACTAGAGGTGAGTCCGAAGTGATGTAGCCTACGTGGCATCACGACCCCACCATACCAAGCACGCCAATATGTTACATCAAGGTGGGAAACGCCTTTCCAGACCCTCGCCTTCATATTGCAATGGTAGCTCAGGTGCATATACATACCGAGCACGCATGTGTGTCACATCAAGGTGGGAAACGCCATTCAAGACCCTCACCTTCACACCGCAACGGTAAATGATGGACTAAGTCCATGAACAGGACTTACCACCTAGTAGCTTAGGCTTACTCCGATTCAAGCACACACACAGTATCAGCCATCACACAGGCAATCACATCCAAGTGTTCAACCGGAACAAGTGGAAACATCAATAATCATGCCACAATATAATCCACACAATTTGTATTTCACAACATACAAGCATATTCAAGGGATTACGGTCATATCATGGTCTTATACAAATAAAACACTTATCGGGATGTTATACAAGTCATAAGAGGCCTTCGATTCCGATACGAAGCGAAACTGCACTCATATGGGAGAATTATTAATTCTGTATCAGACTAGTTCGCTACAGCGAACTTCTGTTCGCTACAGCGAACTCAAACAGAAGCTAAACTTCTTCAAATCCAGGTCAGTTCGCTACAGCGAACTCCCAGCGAAGCCCCGATTCGCTACAGCGAAGGAAAGTTCGCTACAGCGAATAAATCAATTCAACTCCCAGGTTTATTCGCTACACCATTCGCTACAGCGAACCATTCGCTACAGCGAATGAAAGTTCGCTGCAGCGAACTCTGCAAAATCAGCAAAATGCAGAAACGCATTTGGGGTCCCCAAGCCCCAAATTCCTACATGCAGCCATTGATGATCGAATAATAAGCCATAGTAAACATGCATACACTCATTTAGGATAACATTAAACAACCTAATAGTTAGGGTAACATTTTAGTCTAAGTTCAACCCAAGGATCGCATCTTATTGACATAAACTTAAGGCTAAAAGTGCTTATTCCAATATTATGCAACACCTAATCCTATGTCATAATTTATATCTGCATCAAAAGCATGTTATCTAGGAAATTCCATATAGAAAACTGGAATACCTTTCCAACGCTTCTGACGGCGCTCCGTTTCGAGTTGTAGAACTCAAGATATGGCCGTTTAAGTGAAACACCAAAGTGCAGTCTGCAGACATTCGCTGCAGCGAACACAGAGTTCGCTGTAGCGAACCTGACAGTGCAGAACACGAATTTTGAGTTCTAACATCCATTCTTTGCATCCCAATCCATCCCAAATCAAACCCTAACATGTACCAACATACCAGGACATGCAAGAACGTCTAAAGAACACATTTTCTACTAATTGATCAAGCATGCAACAACAATCATCCAAACACTGACACATTCAGGCATGATCTCACTAACCCATTCAACATGTAATTAATCCCCATTCCTACCCAAGTTCTATCTAATGGAACTCACCTGACTTAAATGGAGATTAGAAAGGCAAGCTTGCTGCATCAGAGCTCCCATCATAGCCATAGCTCCTCTTCCATCATCACCAAATCCGTAACACACCCTTATCCACTTCCAACAATAATGCTCCATGTTCATACATGTTTTTCTCCATGATCAAGAACATGCAGGAGGCGATCCATATATGCAAATTGTAGAGAAATTCGTAAGCTTTCCAATGGGACCAGAATCAGCTCAAACGGAGTTACGAGTGGAGAGTTATTACCTGATTAGTGAAGGTTGTACCATAGTTGCGAAAATGGAGGATGAAGATGATGAACATGAGTCTTCCTCTTCTCTCCCATGCTTCTAAGCTTCTCATTTCCTTTTCCAATTCTGATCCTTTCAGCCAAACAAACCCTTATAATGATATACTTTTTCTTTGGACCAATTTGCCCCTTTAACTAAGCCATATTTACCAATATGCCACATGGTTCCTTTCTAACTAAATCCACTAGCTCTTCTTATAAGCAAATTCTTACATTGATACGGAATAGGACCAGACGTGCGTTCTAATTTCCAATTATCCAATTAAATGATAATTACTAGTGTCGGCAAATCGGGGTATTACATTGATGGCAATGTTAGCGTACTTAACAAGACCAATGAGAGTGAGGCTCCAGAACATAATACTATAAAGTCCCAAATAGTCCTCTTCAGTTGGAGAACTCAGATGCATTGAAGGGTAAACGAAAAGCGGATTAGTGACGAGAGCTCCGAAAACCACACCTAAACTCTTGTATGCAAGGACTATATTGCCCTGTTTCCCCTTTCCCTGCAATGCATTGTTTGAATGATTCATAGTAATAATAGGCTAGAAAAAAAAAAGCTAAGTAAATGAATACGAACCTGTTGTTGAATACATGGATAAGGACCAGGAACGTTGAGGACAACATCGTTTGAGGAAGGAGGATTGAGATTATGGTCATCCATGGAGCCAAACTCAGAAAACTAAACGAAGACTAAACTTAGTAGTCACCAAACACTACTCACTCTTCTCCAAGTGAATATAGCAATGCAACTATTCCAACTCCAATAACTCAGTATATATAGGACTTCATTTGTTGCCCACCCATCTGTATAATATATTAAATTTATTTCCAATACTATTTTAAGGTCATTCCGTACACCTAAATTCACTGTTCATGATATACATCATAAATAGTATACAGTGACATGAAAAGTTGTATGAATATTGCCGTTGAACCATACATGAATTGTAGTAATATAAAATTGATTAATTGAATTTAAATAGATGTTAAATATAATTTATAGTTTAGTTAATAAATATATAGATATTAAAAATAATTTATTGTTCTAAAATCAATTTGATTAATAAAGTGGAAGGTTTTGATTAATGAAATATTGAATTAGGTTAATAAACTATTAGATATTAAAAATAATTTTTAATAATAAAATAAAATTAATTAATAAAATTTAAAATGTTGGTTAATAAATGACAAATTTGATCAATAAGCGCTTAGATATTAAAGTAATTTTTAATAGTATAAATAATGAAGGGAAAAATATTAATTAATTGAATCATAAAGTTAATTACTTACACAATTTTTATATCGATCTTCTTTAATTAAAAAAAAATTATTTTTTTAAAACAAATTATTAATTTTTTAATAAAAAATGTTCATCTTAATGGTGACCACTAAATAAGATGTAGTATATCATTTAATATAAGAATATCAATTTTTTAAAATTTAATCCACCTTAGAATATTTGTAATTACGTATACTAATATATTAAATTCAGTGTATGGAATATTATAACATCACATCATCAATTATAATAAAATACTAATATATTAAATTCAATGTATGGAATATTGTAACATCACATCATCAATTATAACAGAAATTTATCAATAAAGCATAGTTGTATATGTATGTTGGCACATGTTTATATGATATAAAATATATTTAAGAATACATATAAATTTTAAATCAATTATTTAATTGTAAAATGATAATAATAATTATATAAATTCAATTATATTAAATATGTATTGTATTGGTAGTGATTTGTAAGATGAAAAGTTAATTATTTATATTATTATTTATATCAAACATGCACAGAACTGTGTTAGTCAAATCATTTAAATGAGTATGATGGTCACAAGCTACTCATCCTAAGTTGGTATCCAGTAAACAATAACAGTAAGGAAAATACTAAATGGCGCGAAGAACTTGTGCACAAGATATACTAAAACAAAAATTGACATTGTAGGGGTACTTTATTGTCCATTTTTTCTATACACCGGCATTTGTTCGGGGATAATGCATGGTCGATTTCCCCTTGCTACAGTTTCCTAACCAAATAGTTATCATAACGTTGAACATTGTTCTAACAATAAGCGTTCAGGACGGGATCCTACTCAATACTTGAACACAATCTGAGCAAGAAAGGAAATTTCTTAATTGCACTTATTTGGTGAAAGTTGTATTACGTCAAAACCTACTTAAATAATGGCCTGGGAGTAAAAACAACACACAGGCTATAAAAAGATTGTAGTTGCAAGTGAATACTTACTTTTGTTAAAGGAAGGAAAAGGGGCTCTAACGCCATCCATTGCTGCCAAGACTGAGAAGATAAACGAATCCACATATTAACCCAAATAAAACCACATTTCAAAGAGACCAAAAACAAATATTCACAAACCTGAAATGGCAGGTGTGAGTACACCATCACCAACAAGCATACACGTACCCATCATTCTAAGGAAAAGCAAAAGCCTTCTTGCAACGAAGCTATTTTTCAACAACTTAGCAAGCCAAGTCTGTGATTCAGTAACCCTAGGTGAGTTCAAACCCACCTGTTTGGGAGAGAAGAACCCAATATTGAGATGTCTACAAAGTAAAGAATATAGAGCAAATGTCCCTCCTACAATGAAATAGAAATTCTTTATTATTAGTATATTTGGATTTGGATTTGGATTTGGATTTGCTTTTGCTTTTGAAAGATTTAGAATTAATTCTTGAGTTGTAAAATTAATTTGGCATGATTTTGAGGTGTTTATTTTATTAAAAGTAGAATTGATTTTGTTTTCTAAATTGATTTTAGTTATAATATGTGATTTCTATCCCTAGAATTGATTGAGTGATTTTTATATTAAAAGTAAGTTTGAACTATAAATTTCACCGGGTTTAAAAATGAAAAACTATAAATCATAACTTCATATTAGAATCAAATCCAAAAGCAAAATTAATTGTACTCGATGATAATTAAACATGTCAAATCAATTTTACACCTCTATAATCAATTTTAGTCACCTCTATAATCAATTCTAGTGGCCTCCAACCTGAAACTACAGAGTTATTAAAATGCAACATAAACCTAGTTGTAACACAAAACTGACAAATACAGCTGACACAACAAAACATAAATTAATTGTAACTTTTATGAATTCCACAAAAGTTTTTTGTTTTATCTCAATTAAGTTTAATTGGTTTACAATTTTTCTTTATCTAAACTTTGTTATCGTTATTTTGTAAGCGGGTTTGAGTACCCCTAATACTGACATTAATATAATCATTTCTTATAAAAAATAAAAATAAAACAGGACATAACACTAAAATAAGCATAAATTAATTAGATCAAACAAAAATGTTGATGCCACATAGGCCACAACACCAATAATCAGACCCGAAAAGTCAAAGTGTCTTAAAAAAATATATTTCATTGTTTCAATTTCAAGACTTATGAAAAGTCTTTAAAAAAAATAATTGTTTTTTAAATGTACCTTTCACATCTTTGGATATTTTTGTATGTATTGAAAGAATATTATTAATGAAAAATTAAATACACTAATTTTTATTAAAATATTTTGATATATGTGGCGATTTTGATATCCTATGTTTTTAATATTATCAAAGTCGGAGTCTTCATATCATATCGTGTTGTGGTGTTCGTGTCTGAGTATGTGTTTCATAAGTTAAAGGTAAGTGAGGTAAGCTACCTTCGCCATGATCATCAGCTTTGATGGCAATGTTAGCGTACTTAACAAGACCAATGAGAGTGAGGCTCCAGAACATAATACTATAAAGTCCCAAATAGTCCTCTTCAGTTGGAGAACTCAGATGCATTGAAGGGTAAACGAAAAGCGGATTAGTGACGAGAGCTCCGAAAACCACACCTAAACTCTTGTATGCAAGGACTATATTGCCCTGTTTCCCCTTTCCCTGCAATGCATTGTTTGAATGATTCATAGTAATAATAGGCTAGAAAAAAAAAGCTAAGTAAATGAATACGAACCTGTTGTTGAATACATGGATAAGGACCAGGAACGTTGAGGACAGCATCGTTTGAGGAAGGAGGATTGAGATTATGGTCATCCATGGAGCCAAACTCAGAAAACTAAACGAAGACTAAACTTAGTAGTCACCAAACACTACTCACTCTTCTCCAAGTGAATATAGCAATGCAACTATTCCAACTCCAATAACTCAGTATATATAGGACTTCATTTGTTGCCCACCCATCTATATAATATATTAAATTTATTTCCAATACTATTTTAAGGTCATTCCGTACACCTAAATTCACTGTTCATGATATACATCATAAATAGTATACAGTGACATGAAAAGTTGTATGAATATTGCCCTTGAACCATACATGAATTGTAGTAATATAAAATTGATTAATTGAATTTAAATAGATGTTAAATATAATTTATAGTTTAGTTAATAAATATATAGATATTAAAAATAATTTATTGTTCTAAAATCAATTTGATTAATAAAGTGGAAGGTTTTGATTAATGAAATATTGAATTAGGTTAATAAACTATTAGATATTAAAAATAATTTTTAATAATAAAATAAAATTAATTAATAAAATTTAAAATGTTGGTTAATAAATGACAAAGTTGATTAATAAACGCTTAGATATTAAAGTAATTTTTAATAGTATAAATAATGAAGGGAAAAATATTGATTAATTGAATAATAAAGTTAATTACTTACACAATTTTTATATCGATCTTCTTTAATTAAAAAAAAATTAATAAAAATTATTTTTTTAAAACAAATTATTAATTTTTTAATAAAAAATGTTCATCTTAATGGTGACCACTAAATAAGATGTAGTATATCTTTTAATATAAGAATATCAATTTTTTAAAATTTAATCCACCTTAGAATATTTGTAATTGCGTATACTAATATATTAAATTCAATGTATGGAATATTGTAACATCACATCATCAATTATAATAAAATACTAATATATTAAATTCAATGTATGGAATATTGTAACATCACATCATCAATTATAACAGAAATTTATCAATAAAGCATAGTTGTATATGTATGTTGGCACATGTTTATATGATATAAAATATATTTAAGAATACATATAAATTTTAAATCAATTATTTAATTGTAAAATGATAATAATAATTATATAAATTCAATTATATTAAATATGTATTGTATTGGTAGTGATTTGTAAGATGAAAAGTTAATTATTTATATTATTATTTATATCAAACATGCACAGAACTGTGTTAGTCAAATCATTTAAATGAGTATGATGGTCACAAGCTACTCATCCTAAGTTGGTATCCAGTAAACAATAACAATAAGGAAAATACTAAATGGCGCGAAGAACTTGTGCACAAGATATACTAAAACAAAAATTGACATTGTAGGGGTACTTTATTGTCCATTTTTTCTATACACCGGCATTTGTTCGGGGATAATGCATGGTCGATTTCCCCTTGCTACAGTTTCCTAACCAAATAGTTATCATAACGTTGAACATTGTTCTAACAGTAAGCGTTCAGGACGGGATCCTACACAATACTTGAACACAATCTGAGCAAGAAAGGAAATTTCTTAATTGCATATATTTGGTGAAAGTTGTCATACGTCAAAACCTACTTAAATAATGGCCTGGGAGTAAAAACAACACACAGGCTATAAAAAGATTGTAGTTGCAAGTGAATACTTACTTTTGTTAAAGGAAGGAAAAGGGGCTCTAACGCCATCCATTGCTGCCAAGACTGAGAAGATAAACGAATCCACAAATTAACCCAAATAAAACCACATTTCAAAGAGACCAAAAACAAATATTCACAAACCTGAAATGGCAGGTGTGAGTACACCATCACCAACAAGCATACACGTACCCATCATTCTAAGGAAAAGCAAAAGCCTTCTTGCAACGAAGCTATTTTTCAACAACTTAGCAAGCCAAGTCTGTGATTCAGTAACCCTAGGTGAGTTCAAACCCACCTGTTTGGGAGAGAAGAACCCAATATTGAGATGTCTACAAAGTAAAGAATATAGAGCAAATGTCCCTCCTACAATGAAATAGAAATTCTTTATTATTAGTATATTTGGATTTGGATTTGGATTTGGATTTGCTTTTGCTTTTGAAAGATTTAGAATTAATTCTTGAGTTGTAAAATTAATTTGGCATGATTTTGAGGTGTTTATTTTATTAAAAGTAGAATTGATTTTGTTTTCTAAATTGATTTTAGTTATAATATGTGATTTCTATCCCTAGAATTGATTGAGTGATTTTTATATTAAAAGTAAGTTTGAACTATAAATTTCACCGGGTTTAAAAATGAAAAACTATAAATCATAACTTCATATTAGAATCAAATCCAAAAGCAAAATTAATTGTACTCGATGATAATTAAACATGTCAAATCAATTTTACACCTCTATAATCAATTTTAGTCACCTCTATAATCAATTCTAGTGGCCTCCAACCTGAAACTACAGAGTTATTAAAATGCAACATAAACCTAGTTGTAACACAAAACTGACAAATACAGCTGACACAACAAAACATAAATTAATTGTAACTTTTATGAATTCCACAAAAGTTTTTTGTTTTATCTCAATTAAGTTTAATTGGTTTACAATTTTTCTTTATCTAAACTTTGTTATCGTTATTTTGTAAGCGGGTTTGAGTACCCCTAATACTGACATTAATATAATCATTTCTTATAAAAAATAAAAATAAAACAGGACATAACACTAAAATAAGCATAAATTAATTAGATCAAACAAAAATGTTGATGCCACATAGGCCACAACACCAATAATCAGACCCGAAAAGTCAAAGTGTCTTAAAAAAATATATTTCATTGTTTCAATTTCAAGACTTATGAAAAGTCTTTAAAAAAAATAATTGTTTTTTAAATGTACCTTTCACATCTTTGGATATTTTTGTATGTATTGAAAGAATATTATTAATGAAAAATTAAATACACTAATTTTTATTAAAATATTTTGATATATGTGGCGATTTTGATATCCTATGTTTTTAATATTATCAAAGTCGGAGTCTTCATATCATATCGTGTTGTGGTGTTCGTGTCTGAGTATGTGTTTCATAAGTTAAAGGTAAGTGAGGTAAGCTACCTTCGCCATGATCATCAGCTTTGATGGCAATGTTAGCGTACTTAACAAGACCAATGAGAGTGAGGCTCCAGAACATAATACTATAAAGTCCCAAATAGTCCTCTTCAGTTGGAGAACTCAGATGCATTGAAGGGTAAACGAAAAGCGGATTAGTGACGAGAGCTCCGAAAACCACACCTAAACTCTTGTATGCAAGGACTATATTGCCCTGTTTCCCCTTTCCCTGCAATGCATTGTTTGAATGATTCATAGTAATAATAGGCTAGAAAAAAAAAAGCTAAGTAAATGAATACGAACCTGTTGTTGAATACATGGATAAGGACCAGGAACGTTGAGGACAGCATCGTTTGAGGAAGGAGGATTGAGATTATGGTCATCCATGGAGCCAAACTCAGAAAACTAAACGAAGACTAAACTTAGTAGTCACCAAACACTACTCACTCTTCTCCAAGTGAATATAGCAATGCAACTATTCCAACTCCAATAACTCAGTATATATAGGACTTCATTTGTTGCCCACCCATCTATATAATATATTAAATTTATTTCCAATAC
This sequence comes from Vicia villosa, assembly GCF_029867415.1. Classification (NCBI taxonomy): domain Eukaryota; kingdom Viridiplantae; phylum Streptophyta; class Magnoliopsida; order Fabales; family Fabaceae; genus Vicia; species Vicia villosa. Next base: position 196,632 of record NW_026706108.1, read on the forward strand.
TATTTTAAGGTCATTCCGTACACCTAAATTCACTGTTCATGATATACATCATAAATAGTATACAGTGACATGAAAAGTTGTATGAATATTGCCCTTGAACCATACATGAATTGTAGTAATATAAAATTGATTAATTGAATTTAAATAGATGTTAAATATAATTTATAGTTTAGTTAATAAATATATAGATATTAAAAATAATTTATTGTTCTAAAATCAATTTGATTAATAAAGTGGAAGGTTTTGATTAATGAAATATTGAATTAGGTTAATAAACTATTAGATATTAAAAATAATTTTTAATAATAAAATAAAATTAATTAATAAAATTTAAAATGTTGGTTAATAAATGACAAAGTTGATTAATAAACGCTTAGATATTAAAGTAATTTTTAATAGTATAAATAATGAAGGGAAAAATATTGATTAATTGAATAATAAAGTTAATTACTTACACAATTTTTATATCGATCTTCTTTAATTAAAAAAAAATTAATAAAAATTATTTTTTTAAAACAAATTATTAATTTTTTAATAAAAAATGTTCATCTTAATGGTGACCACTAAATAAGATGTAGTATATCTTTTAATATAAGAATATCAATTTTTTAAAATTTAATCCACCTTAGAATATTTGTAATTGCGTATACTAATATATTAAATTCAATGTATGGAATATTGTAACATCACATCATCAATTATAATAAAATACTAATATATTAAATTCAATGTATGGAATATTGTAACATCACATCATCAATTATAACAGAAATTTATCAATAAAGCATAGTTGTATATGTATGTTGGCACATGTTTATATGATATAAAATATATTTAAGAATACATATAAATTTTAAATCAATTATTTAATTGTAAAATGATAATAATAATTATATAAATTCAATTATATTAAATATGTATTGTATTGGTAGTGATTTGTAAGATGAAAAGTTAATTATTTATATTATTATTTATATCAAACATGCACAGAACTGTGTTAGTCAAATCATTTAAATGAGTATGATGGTCACAAGCTACTCATCCTAAGTTGGTATCCAGTAAACAATAACAATAAGGAAAATACTAAATGGCGCGAAGAACTTGTGCACAAGATATACTAAAACAAAAATTGACATTGTAGGGGTACTTTATTGTCCATTTTTTCTATACACCGGCATTTGTTCGGGGATAATGCATGGTCGATTTCCCCTTGCTACAGTTTCCTAACCAAATAGTTATCATAACGTTGAACATTGTTCTAACAGTAAGCGTTCAGGACGGGATCCTACACAATACTTGAACACAATCTGAGCAAGAAAGGAAATTTCTTAATTGCATATATTTGGTGAAAGTTGTCATACGTCAAAACCTACTTAAATAATGGCCTGGGAGTAAAAACAACACACAGGCTATAAAAAGATTGTAGTTGCAAGTGAATACTTACTTTTGTTAAAGGAAGGAAAAGGGGCTCTAACGCCATCCATTGCTGCCAAGACTGAGAAGATAAACGAATCCACAAATTAACCCAAATAAAACCACATTTCAAAGAGACCAAAAACAAATATTCACAAACCTGAAATGGCAGGTGTGAGTACACCATCACCAACAAGCATACACGTACCCATCATTCTAAGGAAAAGCAAAAGCCTTCTTGCAACGAAGCTATTTTTCAACAACTTAGCAAGCCAAGTCTGTGATTCAGTAACCCTAGGTGAGTTCAAACCCACCTGTTTGGGAGAGAAGAACCCAATATTGAGATGTCTACAAAGTAAAGAATATAGAGCAAATGTCCCTCCTACAATGAAATAGAAATTCTTTATTATTAGTATATTTGGATTTGGATTTGGATTTGGATTTGCTTTTGCTTTTGAAAGATTTAGAATTAATTCTTGAGTTGTAAAATTAATTTGGCATGATTTTGAGGTGTTTATTTTATTAAAAGTAGAATTGATTTTGTTTTCTAAATTGATTTTAGTTATAATATGTGATTTCTATCCCTAGAATTGATTGAGTGATTTTTATATTAAAAGTAAGTTTGAACTATAAATTTCACCGGGTTTAAAAATGAAAAACTATAAATCATAACTTCATATTAGAATCAAATCCAAAAGCAAAATTAATTGTACTCGATGATAATTAAACATGTCAAATCAATTTTACACCTCTATAATCAATTTTAGTCACCTCTATAATCAATTCTAGTGGCCTCCAACCTGAAACTACAGAGTTATTAAAATGCAACATAAACCTAGTTGTAACACAAAACTGACAAATACAGCTGACACAACAAAACATAAATTAATTGTAACTTTTATGAATTCCACAAAAGTTTTTTGTTTTATCTCAATTAAGTTTAATTGGTTTACAATTTTTCTTTATCTAAACTTTGTTATCGTTATTTTGTAAGCGGGTTTGAGTACCCCTAATACTGACATTAATATAATCATTTCTTATAAAAAAATAAAAATAAAACAGGACATAACACTAAAATAAGCATAAATTAATTAGATCAAACAAAAATGTTGATGCCACATAGGCCACAACACCAATAATCAGACCCGAAAAGTCAAAGTGTCTTAAAAAAATATATTTCATTGTTTCAATTTCAAGACTTATGAAAAGTCTTTAAAAAAAATAATTGTTTTTTAAATGTACCTTTCACATCTTTGGATATTTTTGTATGTATTGAAAGAATATTATTAATGAAAAATTAAATACACTAATTTTTATTAAAATATTTTGATATATGTGGCGATTTTGATATCCTATGTTTTTAATATTATCAAAGTCGGAGTCTTCATATCATATCGTGTTGTGGTGTTCGTGTCTGAGTATGTGTTTCATAAGTTAAAGGTAAGTGAGGTAAGCTACCTTCGCCATGATCATCAGCTTTGATGGCAATGTTAGCGTACTTAACAAGACCAATGAGAGTGAGGCTCCAGAACATAATACTATAAAGTCCCAAATAGTCCTCTTCAGTTGGAGAACTCAGATGCATTGAAGGGTAAACGAAAAGCGGATTAGTGACGAGAGCTCCGAAAACCACACCTAAACTCTTGTATGCAAGGACTATATTGCCCTGTTTCCCCTTTCCCTGCAATGCATTGTTTGAATGATTCATAGTAATAATAGGCTAGAAAAAAAAAAGCTAAGTAAATGAATACGAACCTGTTGTTGAATACATGGATAAGGACCAGGAACGTTGAGGACAGCATCGTTTGAGGAAGGAGGATTGAGATTATGGTCATCCATGGAGCCAAACTCAGAAAACTAAACGAAGACTAAACTTAGTAGTCACCAAACACTACTCACTCTTCTCCAAGTGAATATAGCAATGCAACTATTCCAACTCCAATAACTCAGTATATATAGGACTTCATTTGTTGCCCACCCATCTATATAATATATTAAATTTATTTCCAATACTATTTTAAGGTCATTCCGTACACCTAAATTCACTGTTCATGATATACATCATAAATAGTATACAGTGACATGAAAAGTTGTATGAATATTGCCCTTGAACCATACATGAATTGTAGTAATACAAAATTGATTAATTGAATTTAAATAGATGTTAAATATAATTTATAGTTTAGTTAATAAATATATAGATATTAAAAATAATTTATTGTTCTAAAATCAATTTGATTAATAAAGTGGAAGGTTTTGATTAATGAAATATTGAATTAGGTTAATAAACTATTAGATATTAAAAATAATTTTTAATAATAAAATAAAATTAATTAATAAAATTTAAAATGTTGGTTAATAAATGACAAAGTTGATTAATAAACGCTTAGATATTAAAGTAATTTTTAATAGTATAAATAATGAAGGGAAAAATATTGATTAATTGAATAATAAAGTTAATTACTTACACAATTTTTATATCGATCTTCTTTAATTAAAAAAAAATTAATAAAAATTATTTTTTTAAAACAAATTATTAATTTTTTAATAAAAAATGTTCATCTTAATGGTGACCACTAAATAAGATGTAGTATATCTTTTAATATAAGAATATCAATTTTTTAAAATTTAATCCACCTTAGAATATTTGTAATTGCGTATACTAATATATTAAATTCAATGTATGGAATATTGTAACATCACATCATCAATTATAATAAAATACTAATATATTAAATTCAATGTATGGAATATTGTAACATCACATCATCAATTATAACAGAAATTTATCAATAAAGCATATTGGATATGTATGTTGGCACATGTTTATATGATATAAAATATATTTAAGAATACATATAAATTTTAAATCAATTATTTAATTGTAAAATGATAATAATTATATAAATTCAATTATATTAAATATGTATTGTATTGGTAGTGATTTGTAAGATGAAAAGTTAATTATTTATATTATTATTTATATCAAACATGCACAGAACTGTGTTAGTCAAATCATTTAAATGAGTATGATGGTCACAAGCTACTCATCCTAAGTTGGTATCCAGTAAACAATAACAATAAGGAAAATACTAAATGGCGCGAAGAACTTGTGCACAAGATATACTAAAACAAAAATTGACATTGTAGGGGTACTTTATTGTCCATTTTTTCTATACACCGGCATTTGTTCGGGGATAATGCATGGTCGATTTCCCCTTGCTACAGTTTCCTAACCAAATAGTTATCATAACGTTGAACATTGTTCTAACAGTAAGCGTTCAGGACGGGATCCTACACAATACTTGAACACAATCTGAGCAAGAAAGGAAATTTCTTAATTGCATATATTTGGTGAAAGTTGTCATACGTCAAAACCTACTTAAATAATGGCCTGGGAGTAAAAACAACACACAGGCTATAAAAAGATTGTAGTTGCAAGTGAATACTTACTTTTGTTAAAGGAAGGAAAAGGGGCTCTAACGCCAGCCATTGCTGCCAAGACTGAGAAGATAAACGAATCCACAAATTAACCCAAATAAAACCACATTTCAAAGAGACCAAAAACAAATATTCACAAACCTGAAATGGCAGGTGTGAGTACACCATCACCAACAAGCATACACGTACCCATCATTCTAAGGAAAATCAAAAGCCTTCTTGCAACGAAGCTATTTTTCAACAACTTAGCAAGCCAAGTCTGTGATTCAGTAACCCTAGGTGAGTTCAAACCCACCTGTTTGGGAGAGAAGAACCCAATATTGAGATGTCTACAAAGTAAAGAATATAGAGCAAATGTCCCTCCTACAATGAAATAGAAATTCTTTATTATTAGTATATTTGGATTTGGATTTGGATTTGCTTTTGCTTTTGAAAGATTTAGAATTAATTCTTGAGTTGTAAAATTAATTTGGCATGATTTTGAGGTGTTTATTTTATTAAAAGTAGAATTGATTTTGTTTTCTAAATTGATTTTAGTTATAATATGTGATTTCTATCCCTAGAATTGATTGAGTGATTTTTATATTAAAAGTAAGTTTGAACTATAAATTTCACCGGGTTTAAAAATGAAAAACTATAAATCATAACTTCATATTAGAATCAAATCCAAAAGCAAAATTAATTGTACTCGATGATAATTAAACATGTCAAATCAATTTTACACCTCTATAATCAATTTTAGTCACCTCTATAATCAATTCTAGTGGCCTCCAACCTGAAACTACAGAGTTATTAAAATGCAACATAAACCTAGTTGTAACACAAAACTGACAAATACAGCTGACACAACAAAACATAAATTAATTGTAACTTTTATGAATTCCACAAAAGTTTTTTGTTTTATCTCAATTAAGTTTAATTGGTTTACAATTTTTCTTTATCTAAACTTTGTTATCGTTATTTTGTAAGCGGGTTTGAGTACCCCTAATACTGACATTAATATAATCATTTCTTATAAAAAAATAAAAATAAAACAGGACATAACACTAAAATAAGCATAAATTAATTAGATCAAACAAAAATGTTGATGCCACATAGGCCACAACACCAATAATCAGACCCGAAAAGTCAAAGTGTCTTAAAAAAAATATATTTCATTGTTTCAATTTCAAGACTTATGAAAAGTCTTTAAAAAAAATAATTGTTTTTTAAATGTACCTTTCACATCTTTGGATATTTTTGTATGTATTGAAAGAATATTATTAATGAAAAATTAAATACACTAATTTTTATTAAAATATTTTGATATATGTGGCGATTTTGATATCCTATGTTTTTAATATTATCAAAGTCGGAGTCTTCATATCATATCGTGTTGTGGTGTTCGTGTCTGAGTATGTGTTTCATAAGTTAAAGGTAAGTGAGGTAAGCTACCTTCGCCATGATCATCAGCTTTGATGGCAATGTTAGCGTACTTAACAAGACCAATGAGAGTGAGGCTCCAGAACATAATACTATAAAGTCCCAAATAGTCCTCTTCAGATGGAGAACTCAGATGCATTGAAGGGTAAACGAAAAGCGTATTAGTGACGAGAGCTCCAAAAACCACACCTAAACTCTTGTATGCAAGGACTATATTGCCCTGTTTCCCCTTTCCCTGCAATGCATTGTTTGAATGATTCATAGTAATAATGGGCTAGAAAAAAAAGCTAAGTAAATGACTACGAACCTGTTGTTGAATACATGGATAAGGACCAGGAACGTTGAGGACAGCATCGTTTGAGGAAGGAGGATTGAGATTATGGTCATCCATGGAGCCAAACTCAGAAAACTAAACGAAGACTAAACTTAGTAGTCACCAAACACTACTCACTCTTCTCCAAGTGAATATAGCAATGCAACTATTCCAACTCCAATAACTCAGTATATATAGGACTTCATTTGTTGCCTACCCATCTATATAATATATTAAATTTATTTCCAATACTATTTTAAGGTCATTCCGTACACCTAAATTCACTGTTCATGATATACATCATAAATAGTATACAGTGACATGAAAAGTTGTATGAATATTGCCCTTGAACCATACATGAATTGTAGTAATATAAAATTGATTAATTGAATTTAATAAGATGTTAAATATAATTTATAGTTTAGTTAATAAATATATAGATATTAAAAATAATTTATTGTTCTAAAACCAATTTGATTAATAAAGTGGAAGGTTTTGATTAATGAAATATTGAATTAGGTTAATAAACTATTAGATATTAAAAATAATTTTTAATAATAAAATAAAATTAATTAATAAAATTTAAAATGTTGGTTAATAAATGACAAAGTTGATTAATAAACGATTAGATATTAAAGTAATTTTTAATAGTATAAATAATGAAGGGAAAAATATTGATTAATTGAATAATAATGTAACACCCCACACATATTTGTCTAGAATAATATGCATAAAGTATTATATATGGTTCATAAAGACGACGATTACATAATGTCGCAGCGGAAAGATAGTAAAATCATCACAAGTACGAGGTACAAAAAGCCGAATATATCATGGCCCAAATGATAATACATCCAAAATAGTACAATATCCAACATGGTACTACAAAAGCATAAGATACGAACAAAAGATAATATCTAGCAACAACGCCAAAGGACTAATCCGCCTTGCCTTTGCCACGATCTTGCCTTGAACCACCTGAAAAAGATAGAATTGGAATGGGATGAGATTACTAAATCTCAGTGAGTCCGCCTATCCTATTAGTCCACTCGGATCTAAAGGGTACATGCAAAACAAACGAGTCCACCATGGATTCGGGTAATCCTCACATCCGGTACAAGTACGGAGCAACCAAATGATTTATCCACCATTGGACTCATCACATACAAACACACAAGTATATCACAAACAAGTATGCAAAACCCGTATCCTTATACGGGGAATCAAGAAGTGTAATAAACCTCGGCTAGATTATGGAACGAACGCACCCTCGATGAGTCCACCCATGCCCAGTGTCAAGGGACTTGTACAAGCTCACTGCAAGAGGGTTAAACGGGTTCGCACAAGCCTAAGTGGCCGCGAGATGACATTAGCCTAAATGGCGTCATTGTCCCATTAACCTTCTTCACGCAAGTGGGTTACACCGAGTACAAACCGCCACCTTGACGCATGGTCCCACCGGGCGAAAGCCTAGTATTAGTCTACATGACTTTACTAGAGGTGAGTTACAATCACTATGTAATAGCCTACATGGCCACATAGCCCCACCATACCGTGCACACAAATGTGTCATCGTCAATGAGTATAGGCCCCTCACGGCACTCACGAGAACACTACAACGGTAGCTCAGGTGCGCGACCTCTGATCATAACATCGGACTATTCCACGGACCACATGATCCAGGATAATACCTTATATCATAGTAAAAGGTATATCCCAACCTAACCCCCGGCCACTTCGATTCAAGCATACGCACACGCATCAAGTGTAATATCATAACACAAGCCAATCCGAATGTTCAACCAAAACATTGGACATCAATATAGATTCATACTTATCTCATCAAAGTATTCAAAATCAATCACAATTGAATAGACAAGGATTTATGGAATATACTTATCCAACATTATGTATAACATTCCACATAAACAAAATGAATGGAATTATCGGTAATGTGTGTCATAAAACACCACTCTTCAGACATTCATATGCATAATAATAATTAAGGAGGGGTCCGATTACGATTAGAATCCGAAACTGCCCTCAGGGGAAGGAAAAATATAGTTCTGCCCAGCACTGGCCGCTTAGCGGCCTGTAAGCGGGCTTTCCAGGGGCGAACCTCAACTGTTTCCCCGCTTAGCGGTCTCACGTCCGCTTAGCGGGCTCGCGATATTATTTTTCTTCACAAACAACATTCTCCGCTCAACGGTAAGACTGGGTCCGCTCAGCGGAACCGCGAATTTCTGGAAAAATGCTCAGCACCGCTTAGCGGCCTTAGCCCGCTTAGCGGCCCATAGAAGAAACAGAAAAACGCAGAACTCATCAGTTCTGTCCTGGGGTACTTTAACCCCTTGATTTCACCTGCATGCACGAATTAAAGATATATCCAGCCAACATACAGTATGAACAAGCAATAAACAGCATCGAAACATGTTATTAGCAAGGATTTAAGCATAATCGCTCAAAACCCTTAAACCCCAAAAATCCCAAAAGAGTAAAAACCCCACTTTCTATCTATGGACTCACCTTTATATGGAAGAAGTAGTTGAAACTGAGATGATTGGGGCGAAAATCGGAGCTTGAAGGTGATTCTTGGTGCATGCAAGATTGAAGAATGACAAGCTTCTCTCTTCCTCCTTCTATTTCACGTTTCTTTCCTCCCAAAAAATCTGTTTTTGTTTTCACAATGAAGAGGAATTGCCTTAGCCAAACAACTCTTTACTCTAATTAAGTGCGCTAAGACTATAATGCCCTCCAACTAGGTCCAATTGTCCAATTTGCCATTTAGTTCTATCTCAACTAATGATTTTACCATTTATTCTAAAAAGGATTAAATAGGGCATTACATTCTCCCCCCCTTAATTAGAATTCGCCCTCGAATTCGAAAACTTACCAAAACAAATGAGGGTAGGATTCACGCATCTCCGACTCAAGCTCCCACGTAGCTTCCTCAGGGCGCGCTTCGTCCCACAATACTTTCACGAGAGGTATCTCTTTGTTCCTTAGGGACTTGCTAGCATGCTCCAAAATACCGCAAGGTTGGGGATCATAGGAGAGATCTGGTTCTACTTCAACAGAATCTGGGAGGATAGGGTGAAAAACGTCAGGCACGAACCTTCGGAGTTGAGATACATGGAACACATCATGCAGCCCGGATAGTGAAGGTGGCAATGCCAACTGATAAGCCACTTCGCCCACCTGACTCAAAATCTGGTATGGTCCCACATATCTCGGACTAAGCTTACGCGTTCTGAACGGCCCTCCCAATCTCAATCTCGGGGTGACCTTCAAATACACGTGGTCTCCAACTTCAAATTCCAAAGGTCTTCTTCGTTTGTCCGCATAATTCTTCTGTCGGTCTTGGGCCTTCTTAAGGTTATCTTGAATCACTTTGACCTTCTCAGTGGTCTCTCGTATAATTTCCGGTCCAAGGATACTCTTTTCTCCCACTTCAGCCCAACACACCGGAGATCGACACTTTCTCCCATATAGAGCCTCATAGGGAGCCATACCCAAGCTGGCATGGTAACTGTTATTATATGCGAACTCTACCAAGGGTAAATGATCCTTCCAACTCCCACCTTCTTCCAGAATACAAGCTCTTAACATATCTTCTATCGTCTGAATGGTTCTTTCTGTTTGTTTGTCAGTTTGAGGATGGTTGGAAGTACTCATATCCAGTCTAGTCCCCATTTCCTTATGGAACGCCTTCCAGAATCTCGAAGTGAACTCCATACAAATAGTGACGCCATACCTTGAGTGCAAAGACTATTGCCGCAAGCTCAAGATCATGAGTAGGGTAATTTTCTTCATGAGATTTCAATTGTCGAGACGCATAAGCCACGACTTTACCGTCTTGCATCAATACTCCGCCTAAACCTCTCTTAGAAGCATCACAGAACACTTCGTAAGATCGGTCTGGGTCTGGAATCACTAGTACAGGTGCAGTAGTCAACTTCTTCTTAAGTTTCTGAAAACTCTCCTCACATTCGGAGTCCCACTCAAATGCAACCTCCTTCCGAGTAAGTCTTGTCAATGGTAATGCTAATTTAGCGAATCCCATGATAAATCTCCGGTAATAACCTGCCAAACCCAGGAAACTTCTGACTTCTGTCACACTCTTCAGTCGATCCCAATTCACCACCGCTTCTACTTTAGAAGGATCCACTGCCACGCCTCCTCCTGAGATGACGTGACCAAGGAAACTTACTTCGGATAGCCAAAATTCACACTTACTGAACTTGGCGTACAATTGCTTCTCTCGAAGAGTAGATAACACAATCCGCAAATGCTCTACGTGTTCTTCCGGGGAACGTGAATACACCAAGATGTCATCAATGAAGATCACTACGAACTGATCCAGGTACGGTTGAAAAATTCGATTCATATAATCCATGAAAACCGCCGGAGCATTAGTCACACCAAAAGGCATAACTAAAAACTCGTAATGACCATACCGAGTCCTGAATGCAGTCTTAGGTACATCTGATCTCTTAACCCGAATCTGATGATATCCTGACCTGAGATCAATCTTCGAGAACACACTGGCTCCTTTCAACTGATCTAGGAGGTCATCAATCCGCGGTAAGGGATATTTGTTCTTTATAGTGACCTTATTCAGCTGACGATAGTCGATGCACAAACGCATACTCCCATCCTTCTTTTTCACCAATAGAACAGGAGCTCCCCATGGAGAAACACTGGGCCGAATAAAATGCTTAGCTAGAAGCTCTTCTAGCTGGCTCTTCAGTTCTCTGAGTTCAATAGGAGACATCCTATATGGAGTGATAGAAACTGGGGCAGTACCAGGAATAAGATCAATTGAGAATTCCGCTTCCCTTTCCGGAGGAAGAGAAGTGATATCCTCAGGAAAGACATCAGGATATTCGCACACTACAGGTATTTCCGACAATACCACCCTCACGGAGGGTTCCTCGGAAAGAACCAAAAGAAAAGATCTTTCTTGTGAAAAGAGATAATTGACCGCGCCGATCGTACCTTCAATCAACTTGGTAATTGCATCATCGGAGGATGTTTCTTTAGCAGGAATGAATATGGCTTTTTCCTTGCAACCAATATATACCGAATTAAGAGACAACCAATCCATTCCAAGAATGACATCAAGTCTCTTAAGAGGTAAACAAATTAGATCGATCGGAAAGTCACGACCATTAAAAGATACTGAACAATCCTTACAAATCAGTCGAGCTCCCACTGTATCGTCCGTGGCTGAGGAAATGACCATAGGGTCGGGTAAGGGAGTAACTTCCAAACCAAGTCGGTAAGCACACTCGGTAGAGATAAAAGAATGCGTAGCTCCGCAATCAACTAACACACATAAGGGTTGATTGTTTACATAACAAGTACCTGCGATGAGATTGCTGTTTCCTTTGGCCTTTCTTGCATCTAAGGTATAAACACGACCTGTAGTCTTCTCCTGATCTTTCTTCTTTGGACAAAACGGGGATTTGTGACCCGGCTCGCCACATCTGAAACAAGTAATTGGAGTAGGTTCGCACTCCCCAGCATGTTTCTTCTTGCACTTGTGACAATAAGGAGGTTGAGCCGATTGGTCGCCATATCCTTGCTTCTTCTTTGGTGGAAAACCACGGGGCTTCAAGTGTTGAGCAGATTTCCCTTGTTCCCTGTAGTTAGTCCTGTTCTGGTTCCTCTCTTCTTGCACCCTCTTTAGGCTGTTCTCCGCCACATAACATTGCCTCAAACATTCAGCATAAGTAGTAAACTCCCTCTGGGACACACTATGAGCAATGTCGGCCCTCAAACCCATCAAGAATTGATCAATCTTCCATAACTCATCAGGAGCATAAACAGCCTGTCGTGAGTAATCAGCCATATCTTCAAACTTTTCAGCATACTCGGAAACAGACAAGTTGCCTTGCTTGAAATTCTGGAATTCTCTTTCTCTTTGGGTTCGAACACTGTTAGGGAAATACTTCTCCAGAAATGCCGCCTTGAAATGATGCCAGTCTTTAGGGATCTCCTGGGTAGTGAAATAGGTAGATGCAGTATTCCACCACCTAAGAGCTGGTCCTTTCATCTTTTGAGTAGCAAAGATCACCTTCTCTTCTTCATTACACTGAATTGCCTGAAATATCCTCTCCATACTAGCCAACCAATCATGAGCTACCACTGGGTCTAAGCCACCTGCAAACTCTGGAGGATCCATTCTGAAGAAAGCACGAAAATCTGGCCCTGTTGGAGCTTGGGGAACAGGAACCGGAGCAGGAGGTTGTTGTCCTTGCATACCCTGCATCATCTGTATCATCATCTGATTCTGCTGTTGCATCTGTTGCATTATCTGTTGCCAAGGTACGCCTGCATTCCCAGCTGCTTGCTCGGGTTCCACATTCCTAGTTCTCGGCCTTCCGGGACCTCTGCGTTGCTCAGCCATCTCCCTGTCTGTCCTACACACGGAATTAAGTTGATCAGGCTCAATGCCATAGGTAAGACACACGGAATCATGCCGGCTATACACATATGAGGCAGAATTGTACTGCATTATGATGTGTCTTTAGCAAAGCCGAGAATCGACCTGCTCTGATACCAACTGTAACACCCCACACATATTTGTCTAGAATAATATGCATAAAGTATTATATATGGTTCATAAAGACGACGATTACATAATGTCGCAGCGGAAAGATAGTAAAATCATCACAAGTACGAGGTACAAAAAGCCGAATATATCATGGCCCAAATGATAATACATCCAAAATAGTACAATATCCAACATGGTACTGCAAAAGCATAAGATACGAACAAAAGATAATATCTAGCAACAACGCCAAAGGACTAATCCGCCTTGCCTTTGCCACGATCTTGCCTTGAACCACCTGAAAAAGATAGAATTGGAATGGGATGAGATTACTAAATCTCAGTGAGTCCGCCTATCCTATTAGTCCACTCGGATCTAAAGGGTACATGCAAAACAAACGAGTCCACCATGGATTCGGGTAATCCTCACATCCGGTACAAGTACGGAGCAACCAAATGATTTATCCACCATTGGACTCATCACATACAAACACACAAGTATATCACAAACAAGTATGCAAAACCCGTATCCTTATACGGGGAATCAAGAAGTGTAATAAACCTCGACTAGATTATGGAACAAACGCACCCTCGATGAGTCCACCCATGCCTAGTGTCAAGGGACTTGTACAAGCTCACTGCAAGAGGGTTAAACGGGTTCGCACAAGCCTAAGTGGCCGCGAGATGACATTAGCCTAAATGGCGTCATTGTCCCATTAACCTTCTTCACGCAAGTGGGTTACACCGAGTACAAACCGCCACCTTGACGCATGGTCCCACCGGGCGAAAGCCTAGTATTAGTCTACATGACTTTACTAGAGGTGAGTTACAATCACTATGTAATAGCCTACATGGCCACATAGCCCCACCATACCGTGCACACAAATGTGTCATCGTCAATGAGTATAGGCCCCTCACGGCACTCACGAGAACACTACAACGGTAGCTCAGGTGCGCGACCTCTGATCATAACATCGGACTATTCCACGGACCACATGATCCAGGATAATACCTTATATCATAGTAAAAGGTATATCCCAACCTAACCCCCGGCCACTTCGATTCAAGCATACGCACACGCATCAAGTGTAATATCATAACACAAGCCAATCCGAATGTTCAACCAAAACATTGGACATCAATATAGATTCATACTTATCTCATCAAAGTATTCAAAATCAATCACAATTGAATAGACAAGGATTTATGGAATATACTTATCCAACATTATGTATAACATTCCACATAAACGAAATGAATGGAATTATCGGTAATGTGTGTCATAAAACACCACTCTTCAGACATTCATATGCATAATAATAATTAAGGAGGGGTCCGATTACGATTAGAATCCGAAACTGCCCTCAGGGGAAGGAAAAATATAGTTCTGCCCAGCACTGGCCGCTTAGCGGCCTGTAAGCGGGCTTTCCAGGGGCGAACCTCAACTGTTTCCCCGCTTAGCGGTCTCGCGTCCGCTTAGCGGGCTCGCGATTTTATTTTTCTTCACAAACAGCATTCTCCGCTCAGCGGTAAGACTGGGTCCGCTCAGCGGAACCGCGAATTTCTGGAAAAATGCTCAGCACCGCTTAGCGGCCCATAGCAGAAACAGAAAAACGCAGAGCTCATCAGTTCTGTCCTGGGGTACTTTAACCCCTTGATTTCACCTGCATGCACGAATTAAAGATATATCCAGCCAACATACAGTATGAACAAGCAATAAACAGCATCGAAACATGTTATTAGCAAGGATTTAAGCATAATCTCTCAAAACCCTTAAACCCCAAAAATCCCAAAAGAGTAAAAACCCCACTTTCTATCTATGGACTCACCTTTATATGGAAGAAATAGTTGAAACTGAGATGATTGGGGCGAAAATCGGAGCTTGAAGGTGATTCTTGGTGCATGCAAGATTGAAGAATGACAAGCTTCTCTCTTCCTCCTTCTATTTCACGTTTCTTTCCTCCCACAAAATCTGTTTTTGTTTTCACAATGAAGAGGAATTGCCTTAGCCAAACAACTCTTTACTCTAATTAAGTGCGCTAAGACTATAATGCCCTCCAACTAGGTCCAATTGTCCAATTTGCCATTTAGTTCTATCTCAACTAATGATTTTACCATTTATTCTAAAAAGGATTAAATAGGGCATTACAAATAAAGTTAATTACTTACACAATTTTTATATCGATCTTCTTTAATTAAAAAAAATTAATAAAAATTATTTTTGTAAAACAAATTATTAATTTTTTAATAAAAAATGTTCATCTTAATGGTGACCACTAAATAAGATGTAGTATATCTTTTAATATAAGAATATCAACTTTTTAAAATTTAATCCACCTTAGAATATTTGTAATTGCGTATACTAATATATTAAATTCAATGTATGGAATATTGTAACATCACATCATCAATTATAATAAAATACTAATATATTAAATTCAATGTATGGAATATTGTAACATCACATCATCAATTATAACAGAAATTTATCAATAAAGCATATTGGATATGTATGTTGGCACATGTTTATATGATATAAAATATATTTAAGAATACATATCAATTTTAAATCAATTATTTAATTGTAAAATGATAATAATTATATAAATTCAATTATATTAAATATGTATTGTATTGGTAGTGATTTGTAAGATGAAAAGTTAATTATTTATATTATTATTTATATCAATCATGCACAGAACTGTGTTAGTCAAATCATTTAAATGAGTATGATGGTCACAAGCTACTCATCCTAAGTTGGTATCCAGTAAACAATAACAATAAGGAAAATACTAAATGGCGCGAAGAACTTGTGCACAAGATATACTAAAACAAAAATTGACATTGTAGGGGTACTTTATTGTCCATTTTTTCTATACACCGGCATTTGTTCGGGGATAATGCATGGTCGATTTCCCCTTGCTACAGTTTCCTAACCAAATAGTTATCATAACGTTGAACATTGTTCTAACAGTAAGCGTTCAGGACGGGATCCTACACAATACTTGAACACAATCTGAGCAAGAAAGGAAATTTCTTAATTGCATATATTTGGTGAAAGTTGTCATACGTCAAAACCTACTTAAATAATGGCCTGGGAGTAAAAACAACACACAGGCTATAAAAAGATTGTAGTTGCAAGTGAATACTTACTTTTGTTAAAGGAAGGAAAAGGGGCTTTAACGCCAGTCATTGCTGCCAAGACTGAGAAGATAAACGAATCCACAAATTAACCCAAATAAAACCACATTTCAAAGAGACCAAAAACAAATATTCACAAACCTGAAATGGCAGGTGTGAGTACACCATCACCAACAAGCATACACGTACCCATCATTCTAAGGAAAATCAAAAGCCTTCTTGCAACGAAGCTATTTTTCAACAACTTAGCAAGCCAAGTCTGTGATTCAGTAACCCTAGGTGAGTTCAAACCCACCTGTTTGGGAGAGAAGAACCCAATATTGAGATGTCTACAAAGTAAAGAATATAGAGCAAATGTCCCTCCTACAATGAAATAGAAATTCTTTATTATTAGTATATTTGGATTTGGATTTGGATTTGGATTTGCTTTTGCTTTTGAAAGATTTAGAATTAATTCTTGAGTTGTAAAATTAATTTGGCATGATTTTGAGGTGTTTATTTTATTAAAAGTAGAATTGATTTTGTTTTCTAAATTGATTTTAGTTATAATATGTGATTTCTATCCCTAGAATTGATTGAGTGATTTTTATATTAAAAGTAAGTTTGAACTATAAATTTCACCGGGTTTAAAAATGAAAAACTATAAATCATAACTTCATATTAGAATCAAATCCAAAAGCAAAATTAATTGTACTCGATGATAATTAAACATGTCAAATCAATTTTACACCTCTATAATCAATTTTAGTCACCTCTATAATCAATTCTAGGGGCCTCCAACCTGAAAATACAGAGTTATTAAAATGCAACATAAACCTAGTTGTAACACAAAACTGACAAATACAGCTGTCACAACAAAACATAAATTAATTGTAACTTTTATGAATTCCACAAAAGTTTTTTGTTTTATCTCAATTAAGTTTAATTGGTTTACAATTTTTCTTTATCTAAACTTTGTTATCATTATTTTGTAAGCTGGTTTGAGTACCCCTAATACTAGGGGTGGCAAAACGGGCCGTGGACCGCCGGGTCGGCCCACCACCCGCCAAAAAATGGCGGGTTGGGTTGGGATTTTAGGCCCGCCGCTCGCCAAAGCTCGCCCCGCAAAAACCCACCGCCCGCCATACCCGCCCCGCCAAAGCCCGCCGCTCGCCAAAACCCGTCTCTCCTCCAAAATTCACTCTTTTTTTAGTTAATTCTAGTAATTTTAATTCTTGATGGTTTATTTTATACATTTATTTATAAATATATGTAATATTTTTTTAAGTAAATTTGTTAAAAAGTTACTTTTATAAAAAATTGTTTTAAAAAATAAGTGAAAAGTTTAATTAAAAGGTAAAAAAGCCTATTAATCTATTAAAAAAATATAAATAAAAATAGGCGGGTAAGCCCGCCGCCCGCCAACCCGCCACCTTGGCGGGGCGGGCATGACTTTTATGCCCATTTTACTTGGCGGGCATGCCCTACTAACATTAATATAATCATTTCTTATAAAAAATAAAAATAAAACAGGACATAACACTAAAATAAGCATAAATTAATTAGATCAAACAAAAATGTTGATGCCACATAGGCCACAACACCAATAATCAGACCCGAAAAGTCAAAGTGTCTTAAAAAAATATATTTCATTGTTTCAATTTCAAGACTTATGAAAAGTCTTTAAAAAAAATAATTGTTTTTTAAATGTACCTTTCACATCTTTGGATATTTTTGTATGTATTGAAAGAATATTATTAATGAAAAATTAAATACACTAATTTTTATTAAAATATTTTGATATATGTGGCGATTTTGATATCCTATGTTTTTAATATTATCAAAGTCGGAGTCTTCATATCATATCGTGTTGTGGTGTTCGTGTCTGAGTATGTGTTTCATAAGTTAAAGGTAAGTGAGGTAAGCTACCTTCGCCATGATCATCAGCTTTGATGGCAATGTTAGCGTACTTAACAAGACCAATGAGAGTGAGGCTCCAGAACATAATACTATAAAGTCCCAAATAGTCCTCTTCAGTTGGAGAACTCAGATGCATTGAAGGGTAAACGAAAAGCGGATTAGTGACGAGAGCTCCGAAAACCACACCTAAACTCTTGTATGCAAGGACTATATTGCCCTGTTTCCCCTTTCCCTGCAATGCATTGTTTGAATGATTCATAGTAATAATAGGCTAGAAAAAAAAAAGCTAAGTAAATGAATACGAACCTGTTGTTGAATACATGGATAAGGACCAGGAACGTTGAGGACAGCATCGTTTGAGGAAGGAGGATTGAGATTATGGTCATCCATGGAGCCAAACTCAGAAAACTAAACGAAGACTAAACTTAGTAGTCACCAAACACTACTCACTCTTCTCCAAGTGAATATAGCAATGCAACTATTCCAACTCCAATAACTCAGTATATATAGGACTTCATTTGTTGCCCACCCATCTATATAATATATTAAATTTATTTCCAATACTATTTTAAGGTCATTCCGTACACCTAAATTCACTGTTCATGATATACATCATAAATAGTATACAGTGACATGAAAAGTTGTATGAATATTGCCCTTGAACCATACATGAATTGTAGTAATATAAAATTGATTAATTGAATTTAAATAGATGTTAAATATAATTTATAGTTTAGTTAATAAATATATAGATATTAAAAATAATTTATTGTTCTAAAATCAATTTGATTAATAAAGTGGAAGGTTTTGATTAATGAAATATTGAATTAGGTTAATAAACTATTAGATATTAAAAATAATTTTTAATAATAAAATAAAATTAATTAATAAAATTTAAAATGTTGGTTAATAAATGACAAAGTTGATTAATAAGCGCTTAGATATTAAAGTAATTTTTAATAGTATAAATAATGAAGGGAAAAATATTGATTAATTGAATAATAAAGTTAATTACTTACACAATTTTTATATCGATCTTCTTTAATTAAAAAAAAAAAAAAAATTATTTTTTTAAAACAAATTATTAATTTTTTAATAAAAAATGTTCATCTTAATGGTGACCACTAAATAAGATGTAGTATATCTTTTAATATAAGAATATCAATTTTTTAAAATTTAATCCACCTTAGAATATTTGTAATTGCGTATACTAATATATTAAATTCAATGTATGGAATATTGTAACATCACATCATCAATTATAATAAAATACTAATATATTAAATTCAATGTATGGAATATTGTAACATCACATCATCAATTATAACAGAAATTTATCAATAAAGCATATTGGATATGTATGTTGGCACATGTTTATATGATATAAAATATATTTAAGAATACATATAAATTTTAAATCAATTATTTAATTGTAAAATGATAATAATTATATAAATTCAATTATATTAAATATGTATTGTATTGGTAGTGATTTGTAAGATGAAAAGTTAATTATTTATATTATTATTTATATCAAACATGCACAGAACTGTGTTAGTCAAATCATTTAAATGAGTATGATGGTCACAAGCTACTCATCCTAAGTTGGTATCCAGTAAACAATAACAATAAGGAAAATACTAAATGGCGCGAAGAACTTGTGCACAAGATATACTAAAACAAAAATTGACATTGTAGGGGTACTTTATTGTCCATTTTTTCTATACACCGGCATTTGTTCGGGGATAATGCATGGTCGATTTCCCCTTGCTACAGTTTCCTAACCAAATAGTTATCATAACGTTGAACATTGTTCTAACAGTAAGCGTTCAGGACGGGATCCTACACAATACTTGAACACAATCTGAGCAAGAAAGGAAATTTCTTAATTGCATATATTTGGTGAAAGTTGTCATACGTCAAAACCTACTTAAATAATGGCCTGGGAGTAAAAACAACACACAGGCTATAAAAAGATTGTAGTTGCAAGTGAATACTTACTTTTGTTAAAGGAAGGAAAAGGGGCTCTAACGCCATCCATTGCTGCCAAGACTGAGAAGATAAACGAATCCACAAATTAACCCAAATAAAACCACATTTCAAAGAGACCAAAAACAAATATTCACAAACCTGAAATGGCAGGTGTGAGTACACCATCACCAACAAGCATACACGTACCCATCATTCTAAGGAAAAGCAAAAGCCTTCTTGCAACGAAGCTATTTTTCAACAACTTAGCAAGCCAAGTCTGTGATTCAGTAACCCTAGGTGAGTTCAAACCCACCTGTTTGGGAGAGAAGAACCCAATATTGAGATGTCTACAAAGTAAAGAATATAGAGCAAATGTCCCTCCTACAATGAAATAGAAATTCTTTATTATTAGTATATTTGGATTTGGATTTGGATTTGGATTTGCTTTTGCTTTTGAAAGATTTAGAATTAATTCTTGAGTTGTAAAATTAATTTGGCATGATTTTGAGGTGTTTATTTTATTAAAAGTAGAATTGATTTTGTTTTCTAAATTGATTTTAGTTATAATATGTGATTTCTATCCCTAGAATTGATTGAGTGATTTTTATATTAAAAGTAAGTTTGAACTATAAATTTCACCGGGTTTAAAAATGAAAAACTATAAATCATAACTTCATATTAGAATCAAATCCAAAAGCAAAATTAATTGTACTCGATGATAATTAAACATGTCAAATCAATTTTACACCTCTATAATCAATTTTAGTCACCTCTATAATCAATTCTAGTGGCCTCCAACCTGAAACTACAGAGTTATTAAAATGCAACATAAACCTAGTTGTAACACAAAACTGACAAATACAGCTGACACAACAAAACATAAATTAATTGTAACTTTTATGAATTCCACAAAAGTTTTTTGTTTTATCTCAATTAAGTTTAATTGGTTTACAATTTTTCTTTATCTAAACTTTGTTATCGTTATTTTGTAAGCGGGTTTGAGTACCGGGTGGCAAAACGGGCCGTGGACCGCCGGGTCGGCCCGCCACCCGCCAAAAAATGGCGGGTTGGGTTGGGATTTTAGGCCCGCCGCTCGCCAAAGCTCGCCCCGCAAAAACCCACCGCCCGCCATACCCGCCCCGCCAAAGCCCGCCGCTCGCCAAAACCCGTCTCTCCTCCAAAATTCACTCTTTTTTTAGTTAATTCTAGTAATTTTAATTCTTGATGGTTTATTTTATACATTTATTTATAAATATATGTAATATTTTTTTAAGTAAATTTGTTAAAAAGTTACTTTTATAAAAAATTGTTTTAAAAAATAAGTGAAAAGTTTAATTAAAAGGTAAAAAAGCCTATTAATCTATTAAAAAAATATAAATAAAAATAGGCGGGTAAGCCCGCCGCCCGCCAACCCGCCATCTTGGCGGGGCTGGCATGACTTTTATGCCCATTTTACTTGGCGGGCATGCCCCCCCCCCCCCCCCCCCCCCCCGCTCATTTTTTGGCGGACATACCTAATACTGACATTAATATAATCATTTCTTATAAAAAATAAAAATAAAACAGGACATAACACTAAAATAAGCATAAATTAATTAGATCAAACAAAAATGTTGATGCCACATAGGCCACAACACCAATAATCAGACCCGAAAAGTCAAAGTGTCTTAAAAAAATATATTTCATTGTTTCAATTTCAAGACTTATGAAAAGTCTTTAAAAAAAATAATTGTTTTTTAAATGTACCTTTCACATCTTTGGATATTTTTGTATGTATTGAAAGAATATTATTAATGAAAAATTAAATACACTAATTTTTATTAAAATATTTTGATATATGTGGCGATTTTGATATCCTATGTTTTTAATATTATCAAAGTCGGAGTCTTCATATCATATCGTGTTGTGGTGTTCGTGTCTGAGTATGTGTTTCATAAGTTAAAGGTAAGTGAGGTAAGCTACCTTCGCCATGATCATCAGCTTTGATGGCAATGTTAGCGTACTTAACAAGACCAATGAGAGTGAGGCTCCAGAACATAATACTATAAAGTCCCAAATAGTCCTCTTCAGTTGGAGAACTCAGATGCATTGAAGGGTAAACGAAAAGCGGATTAGTGACGAGAGCTCCGAAAACCACACCTAAACTCTTGTATGCAAGGACTATATTGCCCTGTTTCCCCTTTCCCTGCAATGCATTGTTTGAATGATTCATAGTAATAATAGGCTAGAAAAAAAAAAGCTAAGTAAATGAATACGAACCTGTTGTTGAATACATGGATAAGGACCAGGAACGTTGAGGACAGCATCGTTTGAGGAAGGAGGATTGAGATTATGGTCATCCATGGAGCCAAACTCAGAAAACTAAACGAAGACTAAACTTAGTAGTCACCAAACACTACTCACTCTTCTCCAAGTGAATATAGCAATGCAACTATTCCAACTCCAATAACTCAGTATATATAGGACTTCATTTGTTGCCCACCCATCTATATAATATATTAAATTTATTTCCAATACTATTTTAAGGTCATTCCGTACACCTAAATTCACTGTTCATGATATACATCATAAATAGTATACAGTGACATGAAAAGTTGTATGAATATTGCCCTTGAACCATACATGAATTGTAGTAATATAAAATTGATTAATTGAATTTAAATAGATGTTAAATATAATTTATAGTTTAGTTAATAAATATATAGATATTAAAAATAATTTATTGTTCTAAAATCAATTTGATTAATAAAGTGGAAGGTTTTGATTAATGAAATATTGAATTAGGTTAATAAACTATTAGATATTAAAAATAATTTTTAATAATAAAATAAAATTAATTAATAAAATTTAAAATGTTGGTTAATAAATGACAAAGTTGATTAATAAGCGCTTAGATATTAAAGTAATTTTTAATAGTATAAATAATGAAGGGAAAAATATTGATTAATTGAATAATAAAGTTAATTACTTACACAATTTTTATATCGATCTTCTTTAATTAAAAAAAAAAAAAATTATTTTTTTAAAACAAATTATTAATTTTTTAATAAAAAATGTTCATCTTAATGGTGACCACTAAATAAGATGTAGTATATCTTTTAATATAAGAATATCAATTTTTTAAAATTTAATCCACCTTAGAATATTTGTAATTGCGTATACTAATATATTAAATTCAATGTATGGAATATTGTAACATCACATCATCAATTATAATAAAATACTAATATATTAAATTCAATGTATGGAATATTGTAACATCACATCATCAATTATAACAGAAATTTATCAATAAAGCATATTGGATATGTATGTTGGCACATGTTTATATGATATAAAATATATTTAAGAATACATATAAATTTTAAATCAATTATTTAATTGTAAAATGATAATAATTATATAAATTCAATTATATTAAATATGTATTGTATTGGTAGTGATTTGTAAGATGAAAAGTTAATTATTTATATTATTATTTATATCAAACATGCACAGAACTGTGTTAGTCAAATCATTTAAATGAGTATGATGGTCACAAGCTACTCATCCTAAGTTGGTATCCAGTAAACAATAACAATAAGGAAAATACTAAATGGCGCGAAGAACTTGTGCACAAGATATACTAAAACAAAAATTGACATTGTAGGGGTACTTTATTGTCCATTTTTTCTATACACCGGCATTTGTTCGGGGATAATGCATGGTCGATTTCCCCTTGCTACAGTTTCCTAACCAAATAGTTATCATAACGTTGAACATTGTTCTAACAGTAAGCGTTCAGGACGGGATCCTACACAATACTTGAACACAATCTGAGCAAGAAAGGAAATTTCTTAATTGCATATATTTGGTGAAAGTTGTCATACGTCAAAACCTACTTAAATAATGGCCTGGGAGTAAAAACAACACACAGGCTATAAAAAGATTGTAGTTGCAAGTGAATACTTACTTTTGTTAAAGGAAGGAAAAGGGGCTCTAACGCCATCCATTGCTGCCAAGACTGAGAAGATAAACGAATCCACAAATTAACCCAAATAAAACCACATTTCAAAGAGACCAAAAACAAATATTCACAAACCTGAAATGGCAGGTGTGAGTACACCATCACCAACAAGCATACACGTACCCATCATTCTAAGGAAAAGCAAAAGCCTTCTTGCAACGAAGCTATTTTTCAACAACTTAGCAAGCCAAGTCTGTGATTCAGTAACCCTAGGTGAGTTCAAACCCACCTGTTTGGGAGAGAAGAACCCAATATTGAGATGTCTACAAAGTAAAGAATATAGAGCAAATGTCCCTCCTACAATGAAATAGAAATTCTTTATTATTAGTATATTTGGATTTGGATTTGGATTTGGATTTGCTTTTGCTTTTGAAAGATTTAGAATTAATTCTTGAGTTGTAAAATTAATTTGGCATGATTTTGAGGTGTTTATTTTATTAAAAGTAGAATTGATTTTGTTTTCTAAATTGATTTTAGTTATAATATGTGATTTCTATCCCTAGAATTGATTGAGTGATTTTTATATTAAAAGTAAGTTTGAACTATAAATTTCACCGGGTTTAAAAATGAAAAACTATAAATCATAACTTCATATTAGAATCAAATCCAAAAGCAAAATTAATTGTACTCGATGATAATTAAACATGTCAAATCAATTTTACACCTCTATAATCAATTTTAGTCACCTCTATAATCAATTCTAGTGGCCTCCAACCTGAAACTACAGAGTTATTAAAATGCAACATAAACCTAGTTGTAACACAAAACTGACAAATACAGCTGACACAACAAAACATAAATTAATTGTAACTTTTATGAATTCCACAAAAGTTTTTTGTTTTATCTCAATTAAGTTTAATTGGTTTACAATTTTTCTTTATCTAAACTTTGTTATCGTTATTTTGTAAGCGGGTTTGAGTACCCCTAATACTGACATTAATATAATCATTTCTTATAAAAAATAAAAATAAAACAGGACATAACACTAAAATAAGCATAAATTAATTAGATCAAACAAAAATGTTGATGCCACATAGGCCACAACACCAATAATCAGACCCGAAAAGTCAAAGTGTCTTAAAAAAATATATTTCATTGTTTCAATTTCAAGACTTATGAAAAGTCTTTAAAAAAAATAATTGTTTTTTAAATGTACCTTTCACATCTTTGGATATTTTTGTATGTATTGAAAGAATATTATTAATGAAAAATTAAATACACTAATTTTTATTAAAATATTTTGATATATGTGGCGATTTTGATATCCTATGTTTTTAATATTATCAAAGTCGGAGTCTTCATATCATATCGTGTTGTGGTGTTCGTGTCTGAGTATGTGTTTCATAAGTTAAAGGTAAGTGAGGTAAGCTACCTTCGCCATGATCATCAGCTTTGATGGCAATGTTAGCGTACTTAACAAGACCAATGAGAGTGAGGCTCCAGAACATAATACTATAAAGTCCCAAATAGTCCTCTTCAGTTGGAGAACTCAGATGCATTGAAGGGTAAACGAAAAGCGGATTAGTGACGAGAGCTCCGAAAACCACACCTAAACTCTTGTATGCAAGGACTATATTGCCCTGTTTCCCCTTTCCCTGCAATGCATTGTTTGAATGATTCATAGTAATAATAGGCTAGAAAAAAAAAGCTAAGTAAATGAATACGAACCTGTTGTTGAATACATGGATAAGGACCAGGAACGTTGAGGACAGCATCGTTTGAGGAAGGAGGATTGAGATTATGGTCATCCATGGAGCCAAACTCAGAAAACTAAACGAAGACTAAACTTAGTAGTCACCAAACACTACTCACTCTTCTCCAAGTGAATATAGCAATGCAACTATTCCAACTCCAATAACTCAGTATATATAGGACTTCATTTGTTGCCCACCCATCTATATAATATATTAAATTTATTTCCAATACTATTTTAAGGTCATTCCGTACACCTAAATTCACTGTTCATGATATACATCATAAATAGTATACAGTGACATGAAAAGTTGTATGAATATTGCCCTTGAACCATACATGAATTGTAGTAATATAAAATTGATTAATTGAATTTAAATAGATGTTAAATATAATTTATAGTTTAGTTAATAAATATATAGATATTAAAAATAATTTATTGTTCTAAAATCAATTTGATTAATAAAGTGGAAGGTTTTGATTAATGAAATATTGAATTAGGTTAATAAACTATTAGATATTAAAAATAATTTTTAATAATAAAATAAAATTAATTAATAAAATTTAAAATGTTGGTTAATAAATGACAAAGTTGATTAATAAGCGCTTAGATATTAAAGTAATTTTTAATAGTATAAATAATGAAGGGAAAAATATTGATTAATTGAATAATAAAGTTAATTACTTACACAATTTTTATATCGATCTTCTTTAATTAAAAAAAAATAAAAATTATTTTTTTAAAACAAATTATTAATTTTTTAATAAAAAATGTTCATCTTAATGGTGACCACTAAATAAGATGTAGTATATCTTTTAATATAAGAATATCAATTTTTTAAAATTTAATCCACCTTAGAATATTTGTAATTGCGTATACTAATATATTAAATTCAATGTATGGAATATTGTAACATCACATCATCAATTATAATAAAATACTAATATATTAAATTCAATGTATGGAATATTGTAACATCACATCATCAATTATAACAGAAATTTATCAATAAAGCATATTGGATATGTATGTTGGCACATGTTTATATGATATAAAATATATTTAAGAATACATATAAATTTTAAATCAATTATTTAATTGTAAAATGATAATAATTATATAAATTCAATTATATTAAATATGTATTGTATTGGTAGTGATTTGTAAGATGAAAAGTTAATTATTTATATTATTATTTATATCAAACATGCACAGAACTGTGTTAGTCAAATCATTTAAATGAGTATGATGGTCACAAGCTACTCATCCTAAGTTGGTATCCAGTAAACAATAACAATAAGGAAAATACTAAATGGCGCGAAGAACTTGTGCACAAGATATACTAAAACAAAAATTGACATTGTAGGGGTACTTTATTGTCCATTTTTTCTATACACCGGCATTTGTTCGGGGATAATGCATGGTCGATTTCCCCTTGCTACAGTTTCCTAACCAAATAGTTATCATAACGTTGAACATTGTTCTAACAGTAAGCGTTCAGGACGGGATCCTACACAATACTTGAACACAATCTGAGCAAGAAAGGAAATTTCTTAATTGCATATATTTGGTGAAAGTTGTCATACGTCAAAACCTACTTAAATAATGGCCTGGGAGTAAAAACAACACACAGGCTATAAAAAGATTGTAGTTGCAAGTGAATACTTACTTTTGTTAAAGGAAGGAAAAGGGGCTCTAACGCCAGCCATTGCTGCCAAGACTGAGAAGATAAACGAATCCACAAATTAACCCAAATAAAACCACATTTCAAAGAGACCAAAAACAAATATTCACAAACCTGAAATGGCAGGTGTGAGTACACCATCACCAACAAGCATACACGTACCCATCATTCTAAGGAAAATCAAAAGCCTTCTTGCAACGAAGCTATTTTTCAACAACTTAGCAAGCCAAGTCTGTGATTCAGTAACCCTAGGTGAGTTCAAACCCACCTGTTTGGGAGAGAAGAACCCAATATTGAGATGTCTACAAAGTAAAGAATATAGAGCAAATGTCCCTCCTACAATGAAATAGAAATTCTTTATTATTAGTATATTTGGATTTGGATTTGGATTTGGATTTGCTTTTGCTTTTGAAAGATTTAGAATTAATTCTTGAGTTGTAAAATTAATTTGGCATGATTTTGAGGTGTTTATTTTATTAAAAGTAGAATTGATTTTGTTTTCTAAATTGATTTTAGTTATAATATGTGATTTCTATCCCTAGAATTGATTGAGTGATTTTTATATTAAAAGTAAGTTTGAACTATAAATTTCACCGGGTTTAAAAATGAAAAACTATAAATCATAACTTCATATTAGAATCAAATCCAAAAGCAAAATTAATTGTACTCGATGATAATTAAACATGTCAAATCAATTTTACACCTCTATAATCAATTTTAGTCACCTCTATAATCAATTCTAGTGGCCTCCAACCTGAAACTACAGAGTTATTAAAATGCAACATAAACCTAGTTGTAACACAAAACTGACAAATACAGCTGACACAACAAAACATAAATTAATTGTAACTTTTATGAATTCCACAAAAGTTTTTTGTTTTATCTCAATTAAGTTTAATTGGTTTACAATTTTTCTTTATCTAAACTTTGTTATCGTTATTTTGTAAGCGGGTTTGAGTACCCCTAATACTAACATTAATATAATCATTTCTTATAAAAAATAAAAATAAAACAGGACATAACACTAAAATAAGCATAAATTAATTAGATCAAACAAAAATGTTGATGCCACATAGGCCACAACACCAATAATCAGACCCGAAAAGTCAAAGTGTCTTAAAAAAATATATTTCATTGTTTCAATTTCAAGACTTATGAAAAGTCTTTAAAAAAATAATTGTTTTTTAAATGTACCTTTCACATCTTTGGATATTTTTGTATGTATTGAAAGAATATTATTAGTGAAAAATTAAATACACTAATTTTTATTAAAATATTTTGATATATGTGGCGATTTTGATATCCTATGTTTTTAATATTATCAAAGTCGGAGTCTTCATATCATATCGTGTTGTGGTGTTCGTGTCTGAGTATGTGTTTCATAAGTTTAAGGTAAGTGAGGTAAGCTACCTTCGCCATGATCATCAGCTTTGATGGCAATGTTAGCGTACTTAACAAGACCAATGAGAGTGAGGCTCCAGAACATAATACTATAAAGTCCCAAATAGTCCTCTTCAGTTGGACAACTCAGATGCATTGAAGGGTAAACGAAAAGCGGATTAGTGACGAGAGCTCCGAAAACCACACCTAAACTCTTGTATGCAAGGACTATATTGCCCTGTTTCCCCATTCCCTGCAATGCATTGTTTGAATGATTCATAGTAATAATAGGCTAGAAAAAAAAAAGCTAAGTAAATGAATACGAACCTGTTGTTGAATACATGGATAAGGACCAGGAACGTTGAGGACAACATCGTTTGAGGAAGGAGGATTGAGATTATGGTCATCCATGGAGCCAAACTCAGAAAACTAAACGAAGACTAAACTTAGTAGTCACCAAACACTACTCACTCTTCTCCAAGTGAATATAGCAATGCAACTATTCCAACTCCAATAACTCAGTATATATAGGACTTCATTTGTTGCCCACCCATCTATATAATATATTAAATTTATTTCCAATACTATTTTAAGGTCATTCCGTACACCTAAATTCACTGTTCATGATATACATCATAAATAGTATACAATGACATGAAAAGTTGTATGAATATTGCCCTTGAACCATACATGAATTGTAGTAATACAAAATTGATTAATTGAATTTAAATAGATGTTAAATATAATTTATAGTTTAGTTAATAAATATATAGATATTAAAAATAATTTATTGTTCTAAAATCAATATTATTAATAAAGTGGAAGGTTTTGATTAATGAAATATTGAATTAGGTTAATAAAGTATTATATATTAAAAATAATTTTTAATAATAAAATAAAATTAATTAATAAAATTTAAAATGTTGGTTAATAAATGACAAAGTTGATTAATAAACGCTTAGATATTAAAGTAATTTTTAATAGTATAAAAATGAAGGGAAAAATATTGATTAATTGAATAATAAAGTTAATTACTTACACAATTTTTATATCGATCTTCTTTAATTAAAAAAAAATTAATAAAAATTATTTTTTTAAAACAAATTATTAATTTTTTAATAAAAATTGTTCATCTTAATGGTGACCACTAAATAAGATGTAGTATATCTTTTAATATAAGAATATCAATTTTTTAAAATTTAATCCACCTTAGAATATTTGTAATTGCGTATACTAATATATTAAATTCAATGTATGGAATATTGTAACATCACATCATCAATTATAATAAAATACTAATATATTAAATTCAATGTATGGAATATTGTAACATCACATCATCAATTATAACAGAAATTTATCAATAAAGCATATTGGATATGTATGTTGGCACATGTTTATATGATATAAAATATATTTAAGAATACATATAAATTTTAAATCAATTATTTAATTGTAAAATGATAATAATTATATAAATTCAATTATATTAAATATGTATTGTATTGGTAGTGATTTGTAAGATGAAAAGTTAATTATTTATATTATTATTTATATCAAACATGCACAGAACTGTGTTAGTCAAATCATTTAAATGAGTATGATGGTCACAAGCTACTCATCCTAAGTTGGTATCCAGTAAACAATAACAATAAGGAAAATACTAAATGGCGCGAAGTGTAACACCCCGTATTTTCTAATTTTAATTTAATCGGAAATTAAATTATTAGTTGGAATTATTCGGTATTTTATGGAATTATTTGGAAAGAATTATGAGATGGGCTATTGGGCCAAGTGGGGTGTTAGTAAAGAGGGGGTGATATGTTAGTAAAGCCCTTTACTAATTAAAATGTTATTTTCATAAAAATAAGGAAAATTGGGAGAAAGGAAAAAGGAACATGAAAAGCAGAGCAGAGGAGATGAGGGATTGGAAAGCTGGTACGTGAAGAGGAGCAATGGAGGGAGAGACCAATCAAGAATCTTTGGCTAAGGTAAGGGGGGACTCTCCGGTTATCATCTATTAGCGTGTTCTTAGATAATAATATTGATTAGGGATGTTGTTGAGTCAATTGGATTATATGTTAGGTTTGGGGAGGTTATGAATTGATGAAAATTGCATGGATTATTGATTGATTTATGTGTTGTTTTGATGTGTGATGGTGAATAATGATGCAATTGATGATTAACTGCCTGTATATAATGTTTAGAGTCAGTTTTGGACTCAAATTGGGTGAGATCGCAGAATCTGAACGCAGACCCGTAATTCTGCAAAATCGCCAGGTCGCGCCGCGAACCCCTGTGTGCGCCGCGAATCGTTGGGCAGAATGCCAAGAAGTTGTGATACGCTCAGGTCGCGCCGCGTCCTAGTGTTGGCGCCGCGAAGGCGTACTTGTTTTCTCGCATCGCGTCGCGTGCATAGGTTGGCGCCGCGAACGTGCTTGTGTGCTTCAGGTCGCGCCGCGAACTTTGGTTGCGCCGCGTGCTGTAGCGATTGTTATTTCTTGGGAAAGTTAAATGATGTGTAACCTTCGAACCGTAGGTCTTTTTTTAGTGTCGTTTCGAGTACGATGAATCTTATGAGATAGCCTACGTGTTTAAATGATGGAATGAGGTGTGAATCCAATTATTTTTAAATATGATTTTATTTCTTGGTGAATGATGTATTGTACATATATGTGATGAGATGTGTTAAATACATGCTATGTCGAAATATTAATCATGTGACGATTTGTTTAATTGAATGATGTATTGTTGACATATATGATGAAATGTGACAATATAAGATGTTGTTTTGAAAACATTATGATGTGATGATTGTTGAGAATTATATGATGATGATTGATTGTTTTGGAATGATGTGGACGCATGTATGTTCTTAAATGATGATAATGATGATGATTGATTGTATTCGAATGATGCTAATGTATATAAACATACTTTGATGAAGGTGATGATGATGATGATGATGAAATGGGTATTTGATGATGTTACTCATTAGACTTGACGATGGTATAAGTATGTTATATATGTTGCATTCATTCATGTTCATTGATGATACTGTATCCATAAGGGTGTGTTGGATCAGTGAAGGGCATGATTCCCATTGTGTGGAATCTGTGCTGGCAGGGCCATATCTTGATGATGTTGGATCGGTCATGGGTTATTCCCATTGGATGATGTTGGTACCACATGCATAGTGTCAGTTCATACATATGGATACTTTTATAACATGATTGGAAGTATTCCAGTGTTATAAATATTGATGATGTGTTGGTTGTGTGTTTTGTTGGATTAATGTTGAGTATGATTGTCTGTTTGAAAGATGTGTTTTGTTAACGTTTGTGTAAATGATGGATGTTCCTGATAATCTGAATATGATGAAATTGGGTGAATAATATAACTATGATGTGTTGTTATTTAAGATGCAATAACATTTGTTAACTGTAATGAGACTCACCCTTACTGTTGACATTTTCAGATTGAGGATAGCTGCTTTCGACTTGGTGAGGATTAGCTCATAAGTCAGTTTAGTTGTTGTGTCGGTGTCATGCTCTGATAGATGTAACACTGGGGACGCGATGTTTTGAGTTTCGATTATAACTCTATTGTTTATTTTATTTGAAGTCTGATACATTAACGATGTAATGTTGACTTGATGATTTGATTCCGCTGTGTAAACATGATTTTTATCTAATGAGTTATAATTTCAGATGTTTCAGTGAATGCATGACATATGCCGAACGTGTGTTTTCTTTTATTTTTGAATTGTGATACCCTTTGCATGTTTACTCTGATTTAATTTTGTTAATTGCCGTGGGGTATTAGAGGGGTGTTACAATAGTGGTATCAGAGCAGGTCGGTCCGTCCGGCCAATTGTTGAGTCAGTTGAGTTGCGCGACAGTTGTATATTGTCGGCATTTTATTCCTTGGTACGCGACATGTGAGTGAATCACTTTCGGTACTTGGTTGTTTGTTGCAGGTGTTGGATTGAAACAAGTGGGGGAGAAGCTTCGCTTCTCGGTTATGTTTCAGTTGAAAGATGATTGATTCAGTAGGCTGTTGTTGGCAATAGTGCAAGCGTTGTGGGAGTTTGTTGTTTCCCGAATTGAAGGTGACTTGGAATTAAGACTTGACTGGTAATTGAGTTGGGACATCTTGAAGGAAGATGATTAGAGTTAATTGAAAATTATTGTAAGAGAAGGAAATTGGAAAGTTGCGATGTGTCAGCTCTGCGGGTGTGCTGCGAAGTTGTCAGTTGAGTAGTCTTGCGTTTCGGAAGAGGTTCAGCTGCAAGTTGCAAAGAGGATCGTTGTCGTAATGTTCCAGAAATCGCTTTTCGGTGATGGGATATGTTGCTCAAATTATAAGAATGTTTGGAAGTGAAGAGATATGATAAGGAGCTGTTTGGAATGTGATCGAGTTGAAGAGAATGAGTTTTGGAGTGAGATTTTCGTAAGCGAAACGCAGGAAAATCGCTGAGTAGCTGCAGAACTTCGAAAATTCATAACTGGAGTTCTGGACATTCGAATTGAGTTCCGTTTGAAGCGTCGGAAAGCTAACGAGATGAACTTTGTTATAAAAATGGTTGCAACAGCTGTAAGATAATTAATTGTGACAGGATGACGTTGGGAAAAGGTGAAGTTGGGGTTGCTCTTGTTCTTATAACTAGACTTGTTTATTAGTACTGCACGGGATGTCAGTGTCAGTGTTGAACGGATTGAAGGAATAATTAGAAGGTTTGTTAAGAAGTAATTTTAAGAATTGAATGTATCAATTGAGGAGTTTTGGATACATCGTATAGAGTGTCGCTGCATGATGTCGGTGTTGGATTTTCGGATAACGATTGGAAAATTCATATCTTGAGTTCCGAGTGTCGGGTTGATGTGCCGTTGGAGCCTACGAAGAAGTGAAATTATGTTCTACCTTATGGGAGAGTTATAAGTACAGTAGAGGTGATCCTATGAGGAGATAGTCTGAATTCGGTTAAGGAAGCGTGGAACTTGTTGAATAGGGATGTCTACTACTGATTATTTGAAACGAAGTTGAGTAGGACATGTTGTTGATGAATAAGTCGGTGAGATATTCGGTAATAAAGATGATTTGAATGCCGATTGATTTTAGTGAAGAGTGAATTTGTAGTAAAGATGGAATAAACTTTAGAACTCTTGGAATCGTACTTGTGATGGCAAAGTAACGATAAGTATAAAAGAAGAATTGTAGGGAATTTCTAACATCTGTTAATGTGAGGAAGACTTTGTTGAGATTCCGAGTGGAATGATATTTGGACGTGAAGGATGTCATGGAATTTGGATTAAAACCACAAGTTATGAATGTTGTGTTATTGTGTTGCGTAGGAAGTCTTTAAATACGTCGGTGCAAATGGTGAAGGAGTTGGATTTAATTGGACAATTTAGAGACTTAAGTTGGTATGTGAAGGAACTCGTAATAGTGTTAGATTGGGTATGCTAGGAGATTACTAGTGGTATTCTTGACGAGATTAGAGAAGGTCAGAAAGCTGATGTTGAGTTGATCGATAGGTTGACTTTGAATTACCAAGGTAAAGGCGGTGAATTCAGAATCGACGAAAACGATGTAATGAGGTTGAGTGATCGGATTTGTGTAACTGATGTTTTGAGCTTCAGAAGGATATTCTAGAAGGACACCGTAGTGAATTATTGGACTATGACGATGTTAATGAGTTTGGGTGCAAACTCGGAAAGGGACACTATTATGTAGTAACGACGGTTTATGCTTAAATATGATTTTCAACTAATGTTGGCAAATTTAGGACTTGATCACCCTAAATCTCTTGTTGGTAGTAGATGGAATCATATAGAAGAGATAAGCTTGTTTTGTTACCTTGATGGTTTAAGATGTGATGAATACTAAGCCGTGAGAATAATCGCTCACTATGTTGTGTGAACTTATGAAGAAGTGAATATGAAAGAGTGCAACATGGTGGATGATGACTTAAGACGGGTAATCAGAGTCGCGCAGCGAAAGTGTGATGTGGAGTAGTGTTATGAGTACTACTCGCGGGAAGTAAGGAATTAATATGTCGGAAGCCTACATGGAGAATATGTCTTGATCTATATGTTGGATTTAGAATCCAGTGGATGTAAGTATGTCGTGTCGAAGAATTATAACTCTTTTGAATAATTGTCGAGATGATGAATATGCTATTATGGTTGTACGTAGTTAATGAGTATGTATTCGGCGAAATTAAAATGAAGAGTTGATGCCACTTGATGCTATAATAATTTGGTGTTGTTGTTAAGGGTTATTGTAGATTTCCAGATATGATGAGGAATTATACTCTATGAAGGGAGAAATTGATTTAATTCTCAGAAAAGAGCGAAACTCAATTTGAGTTGTTTTGTAAGAAATGGCGTATTGAGGCTGATGAGCATGATTATAATTACTTGTGTGCACTCGTTCCGATGGCCGGAATGTTTAATAGATGTAGTAACTCAGGGATTTGTTTTTGAGTGCGAGTAAGTATTGCTAAGTGGTACCATGAATGATGAGGAGTGATTCTTGGACGAATGAGTAAAGAGAGTCGGAATCGGGTGAAACTCAGAAATCTATTTGGTATAGATGATTGTGATGAGTAATTAGAGTAGAGCGGAAAAGCGGAATGTAACGTGTTGGATAATTGATGGTGTGACTTGAGGGGAGTCAGATAATTAGAATTCAATGGTGTAGGAATATGAGTATTGAGTTTCTTGAAGGAAGCGGTTGGTGAGAAGTGTAAGTATTACCTTATCGCTCAAATGGAAGAGCGTGTCTAAGGTTGGTATGTTCGGTAGAAGGGATCCATTACTGTATTGTTGATCGAGTGTGATCATACTATAAATTGTGTAATTGTATTACTCGATTGTTGAGCGTATTGTATAGGTTGTACCTCAATGTTCTGTTGTTGTTAACCTTTTGGAGATATAGCGAGTGATATACTATTGGATGGTCAAATGCAACGTAAGAATTGGGATTTGAATGTATGAAACATGTTTCCTGTTGGTTATGTCAGATGGATTTTGAGGATTGACTGATGGTAATGTTGATTAGGAGCTGGAGAGTCAAGTGAAGGACTCTTATACGAGCTGGTTACTTGAGGTATGTTTTCGAGGGCGAAAACTCTTTTAGTGGGGGAGAGTTGTAACACCCCGTATTTTCTAATTTTAATTTAATCGGAAATTAAATTATTAGTTGGAATTATTCGGTATTTTGTGGAATTATTTGGAAAGAATTTTGAGATGGGCTATTGGGCCAAGTGTGGTGTTAGTAAAGAGGGGGTGATATGTTAGTAAAGCCCTTTACTAATTAAAATGTTATTTTCATAAAAATAAGGAAAATTGGGAGAAAGGAAAAAGGAACGTGAAAAGCAGAGCAGAGGAGATGAGGGATTGGAAAGCTGGTACGTGAAGAGAAGCAATGGAGGGAGAGACCAATCAAGAATCTTTGGCTAAGGTAAGGGGGACTCTCCGGTTATCATCTATTATCATGTTCTTAGATAATAATATTGATTAGGGATGTTGTTGAGTCAATTGGATTATATGTTAGGTTTGGGGAGGTTATGAATTGATGAAAATTGCATGGATTATTGATTGATTTATGTGTTGTTTTGATGTGTGATGATGAATAATGATGCAATTGATGATTAACTGCCTATATATAATGTTTAGAGTCAGTTTTGGACTCAAATTGGGTGAGATCGCAGAATCTGAACGCAGACCCGTAATTCTGCAAAATCGCCAGGTCGCGCAGCGAACCCCTGTTTGCGCCGCGAACCGTTAGGCAGAATGCCAAGAAGTTGTGATACGCTCAAGTCGCGCCGCGTCCTAGTGCTTGCGCCGCAAAGGCGTACTTGTTTTCTCGCATCGCGCCGCGTGCATAGGCTGGCGCCGCGAACGTGCTTGTGTGCTTCAGGTCGCGCCGCGAACTTTGGTTGCGCCGCGTGCTGTAGCGATAGTTATTTCTTGGGAAAGTTAAATGATGTGTAACCTTCGAACCGTAGGTCTGTTTTTAGTGTCGTTTCGAGTACGATGAATCTTATGAGATAGCCTACGTGTTTAAATGATGGAATGAGGTGTGAATCCAATTATTTTTAAATATGATTTTATTTCTTGGTGAATGATGTATTGTACATATATGTGATAAGATGTGTTAAATACATGCTATGTCGAAATATTAATCATGTGACGATTTGTTTAATTGAATGATGTATTGTTGACATATATGATGAAATGTGACAATATAAGATGTTGTTTTGAAAACATTATGATGTGATGATTGTTGAGAATTATATGATGATGATTGATTGTTTTGGAATGATGTGGACGCATGTATGTTCTTAAATGATGATGATAATGATGATTGATTGTATTTGAATGATGCTAATGTATATAAACATACTTTGATGATGGTGATGATGATGATGATGATGAAATGGGTATTTGATGATGTTACTCATTAGACTTGACGATGGTATAAGTATGTTGTATATGTTGCATTCATTCATGTTCATTGATGATACTGTATCCATAAGGGTGTGTTGGATCAGTGAAGGGCATGATTCCCATTGTGTGGAATCTGTGCTGGCAGGGCCGTATCTTGATGATGTTGGATCGGTCATGGGTTATTCCCATTGGATGATGTTGGTACCACATGCATAGTGTCAGTTCATACATATGGATACTTTTATAACATGATTGGAAGTATTCCAGTGTTATAAATATTGATGACGTGTTGGTTGTGTGTTTTGTTGGATTAATGTTGAGTATGATTGTCTGTTTGAAAGATGTGTTTTGTTAACGTTTGTGTAAATCATGGATGTTCCTGATAATCTGAATATGATGAAATTGGGTGAATAATATAACTATGATGTGTTGTTATTTAAGATGCAATAACATTTTTTAACTGTAATGAGACTCACCCTTACTGTTGACATTTTCAGATTGAGGATAGCTGCTTTCGACTTGGTGAGGATTAGCTCATAAGTCAGTTTAGTTGTTATGTCGGTGTCATGCTCTGATAGATGTAACACTGGGGACGCGATGTTTTGAGTTTCGATTATAACTCTATTGTTTATTTTATTTGAAGTCTGATACATTAACGATGTAATGTTGACTTGATGATTTGATTCCGCTGTGTAAACATGATTTTTATCTAATGAGTTATAATTTCAGATGTTTCACTGAATGCATGACATATGTCGAACGTGTGTTTTCTTTTATTTTTGAATTGTGAAACCCTTTGCATGTTTACTCTAATTTAATTTTGTTAATTGCCGTGGGGTATTAGAGGGGTGTTACACGAAGAACTTGTGCACAAGATATACTAAAACAAAAATTGACATTGTAGGGGTACTTTATTGTCCATTTTTTCTATACACCGGCATTTGTTCGGGGATAATGCATGGTCGATTTCCCCTTGCTACAGTTTCCTAACCAAATAGTTATCATAACGTTGAACATTGTTCTAACAGTAAGCGTTCAGGATGGGATCCTACACAATACTTGAACACAATCTGAGCAAGAAAGGAAATTTCTTAATTGCATATATTTGGTGAATGTTGTCATACGTCAAAACCTACTTAAATAATGGCCTGGGAGTAAAAACAACACACAGGCTATAAAAAGATTGTAGTTGCAAGTGAATACTTACTTTTGTTAAAGGAAGGAAAAGGGGATCTAACGCCAGCCATTGCTGCCAAGACTGAGAAGATAAACGAATCCACAAATTAACCCAAATAAAACCACATTTCAAAGAGACCAAAAACAAATATTCACAAACCTGAAATGAAATAGAAATTCTTTATTATTAGTATATTTGGATTTGGATTTGCTTTTGCTTTTGAAAGATTTAGAATTAAATTCTTGAGTTGTAAAATTAATTTGGCATGATTTTGAGGTGTTTATTTTATTAAAAGTAGAATTGATTTTGTTTTCTAAATTGATTTTAGTTATAATATGTGATTTCTATCCCTAGAATTGATTGAGTGATTTTTATATTAAAAGTAAGTTTGAACTATAAATTTCACCGGGTTTAAAAATGAAAAACTATAAATCATAACTTCATATTAGAATCAAATCCAAAAGCAAAATTAATTGTACTCGATGATAATTAAACATGTCAAATCAATTTTACACCTCTATAATCAATTTTAGTCACCTCTATAATCAATTCTAGTGGCCTCCAACCTGAAACTACCGAGTTATTAAAATGCAACATAAACCTAGTTGTAACACAAAACTAACAAATACAGCTGACATAACAAAACATAAATTAATTGTAACTTTTATGAATTCCACAAAAGTTTTTTGTTTTATCTCAATTAAGTTTAATTGGTTTACAATTTTTCTTTATCTAAACTTTGTTATCGTTATTTTGTAAGCGGGTTTGAGTACCCCTAATACTGACAATAGTATAATCATTTCTTATAAAAAAATAAAAATAAAACAGGACATAACACTAAAATAAGCATAAATTAATTAGATCAAACAAAAATCTTGATGCCACATAGGCCACAACACCAATAATCAGACCCGAAAAGTCAAAGTGTCTTAAAAAAATATATTTCATTGTTTCAATTTCAAGACTTGTGAAAAGTCTTTAAAAATAATAATTGTTTTTTAAATGTACCTTTCACATCTTTGGATATTTTTGTATGTATTGAAAGAATATTATTAATGAAAAATTAAATACACTAATTTTTATTAAAATATTTTGATATATGTGGCGATTTTGATATCCTATGTTTTTAATATTATCAAAGTCGGAGTCTTCATATCATATCGTGTTGTGGTGTTCGTGTCTGAGTATGTGTTTCATAAGTTAAAGGTAAGTGAGGTAAGCTACCTTCGCCATGATCATCAGCTTTGATGGCAATGTTAGCGTACTTAACAAGACCAATGAGAGTGAGGCTCCAGAACATAATACTATAAAGTCTCAAATAGTCCTCTTCAGTTGGAGAACTCAGATGCATTGAAGGGTAAACGAAAAGCGGATTAGTGACGAGAGCTCCGAAAACCACACCTAAACTCTTGTATGCAAGGACTATATTGCCCTGTTTCCCCTTTCCCTGCAATACATTGTTTGAATGATTCATAGTAATAATAGGCTAGAAAAAAAAAAGCTAAGTAAATGAATACGAACCTGTTGTTGAATACATGGATAAGGACCAGGAACGTTGAGGACAGCATCGTTTGAGGAAGGAGGGTTGAGATTATGGTCATCCATCGAGCCAAACTCAGAAAACTAAACGAAGACTAAACTTAGTAGTCACCAAACACTACTCACTCTTCTCCAAGTGAATATAGCAATGCAACTATTCCAACTCCAATAACTCAGTATATATAGGACTTCATTTGTTGCCCAGCCATCTATATAATATATTAAATTTATTTCCAATACTATTTTAAGGTCATTCCGTACACCTAAATTCGCTGTTCATGATATACATCATAAATAGTATACAGTGACATGAAAAGTTGTATGAATATTGCCCTTGAACCATACATGAATTGTAGTAATACAAAATTGATTAATTGAATTTAAATAGATGTTAAATATAATTTATAGTTTAGTTAATAAATATATAGATATTGTAACAGCCCATACATAATTGACTAGTATATTATGCATGAAACGTTAAAATTGATATTGAGTACATACAAAAGCTATAGATATAGAAAGATCCATAATACAATACAACATGAAATTCTAACAAGAATTTCAAAACATATGTCTTCAATGGATCTGAACAGCGGAAAGAGAGATCTGACGAGGTCTTCGAGCCAACACCACTTCAAGCCATAATCCGAACCTGCTATCTATCAAAAGCTACTAAACTGCACCTGAAAAAAATAAAAGTTGATTGGGGTGAGATTACTAAATCTCAGTGAGTCCTCCTATCCTATGGGTCCACTCAGATCTACAGGGTACATGCATCAAAACCGAATCCACCATTGATTCGGGGTTATCCTCACATCTGGTACAAGTACGGAGAAAACAAGGAATCGTCCACCATAGGACTCATCATACACAAGTATCGACAAACAAGTATGCCAAAACCCATACCCATGTACGGGGAATCCAGAAGTCGTTACAAACCTCGACTAGATTATAGAATGAACGCACCCTCTATGGGTTCACCCATGCCTATTGTCAAGAGACTCGTACAAGCACACTGCAAGAGTAGTTAAGCGGGTTCGCACAAGCCTATCTGGCCGCGAGATGACATTAGCCGAAATGGCGTCATTGTCCCGGTAACCACCTTTACGCACGTGTGTTAACACCAAGTACCGAACCGCCATCTTGACGCATGAGCCCACCGGGCGAAAGCCTAGTAGTAGTCTACATGACTTCACTAGAGGTGAGTTACCGAAAATGTATTGGCCTACGTGGCCACATAATCCCACCATACCGAGCACGCAAGTGTGTTAACGCCAAGTGAGTAAAACCCCGTACGGAAACTCACGAGCACACTGCAACGGTAGCTCAGGTGCGCGACCTTTGATCACATCATCGGACTATTCTACGGACTCCATGGTCCGGGAAAATACCTTGACTTCATAGTAAGAGGTATATCCCAATCTAGCCCCCGGTCACTTCGATTCAAGCATACGCACACACAACAAGCGTAAGGTCATAAGACAATTCAATCCGAATGTTTAACCAAAACATTTGGATATCACCACATTTCCATGTTCCATCACATTGCATTCATCAAGCATTAAGGAACAAATAATGATAGTTACACTATCACATTCAAATCATGCATAATTCACAATTTCCAAATAATCAAATGGAAGTATTGAAATTAAATACTTAACAGCGTCACCTACTACCAACAGGTACGCATAAACAATAAGGGAGGAGTCCGGTTACGAATGAAAACCAGAACTGCACTCAAGGGGTAAGAAACAGAATTCTGCAATCAGCATCTTCCGCTTAGCGGCTCCTGTCCGCTTAGCGGATTCGCGATATTTTATTTTTCCACAAACAGCATCTTCCGCTTAGCGGCCTCACGTCCGCTTAGCGGACTCGCGATTTTCTGGAAAAATGTTCATCATCCGCTAAGCGGCCTTAGCCCGCTTAGCGGACCATAGCAGAATCAGAAAAATGCAGAATGCACCAGTTCAGCTATGGGGGTATTCTAACCCCTAGAATCCACCTGCATGTGTCAAATTACAACATATAACAGTAATATGCATCACAAACAACCAACAATTATCACATAGCATGTTTTAGCATCAAGAATTTCATGGATTTATCTCACAATCCCTAAACCCCAAACATGCAATTCCCATAATTTTCCCCAAAGTCTCTAACTAAGGACTCACCTTGGATTAATAGAGGTTTAGATGGTGTTAATGCAGCTTTTGAACTCTTATCTTACTCAAACTTCCATCTCCATTAGCAAGAAATTCGTAGCTCTCCATAACACACATTCAGCATAACTGACACAACTTCAAGGTCAGTTTTCTCCTCCAAAATAGAAGCTATGAACGCGAACCATAGGTGTAAATCGAAGAGAAATTTGTTAGCTTTCCAACAGGACCAGAATCAGCTC
Source organism: Vicia villosa (assembly GCF_029867415.1). Taxonomy (NCBI): domain Eukaryota; kingdom Viridiplantae; phylum Streptophyta; class Magnoliopsida; order Fabales; family Fabaceae; genus Vicia; species Vicia villosa. The sequence continues at coordinate 239,123 of NW_026706108.1, forward strand.
AATCGGATTTACGAGCAGAGAGATATACCTGATTTAGTGGAGTTGTACCAATAGTTGCGAAAATGGAACTTGCTTCATGAGTTCTTCTTCCTTTCTTGTTTCCAAATTCTGATTTGCAAGCCAAACAACCCCCTAAGTTCATGCAATTAAATCTAATTTCCTTTATGTCCACATGCAAGCATTAGATAAGTCCATGATGCCCTCCAACTTAACCTTATTTACAACAATGTCATTTAGTTCCATTCTAACCAATCCTCTTTGTTTCTAATCACTCCACTAATTCTTCTAATAACCATTCTTTAGATTAATAGGGAATAAGACCAATGATCTCTCTCTAATTACCATTTACTCATTTAAATGATAATTATCGGTGTCAAAAGATCGGGATATTACATTCTCCCCTCCTTAATTAGAATTCGTCCTCGAATTCCTTCTGTTCACCATGAAAATCAACCCCTCATATCTATCCAACCAAGGGAAAGAATGTTACTCACACTCCTGTTTAGATAATTTCACTACTCTGTCTGATGGTCGTTCCATACGAAGAAACTTAATCTGCCAAAATACTTGCGTCCCACTATACATGATTAGAAACCTTAACCGTCAAGCAACACATCTATTCAGATACTTCATCTTGACATACCTTGGGAAATATCCTTCCAGGGTCCTTGACCTTTACTGCTCTGCACGGAATCCCCAGAACTTCAGAAACCCTAGTAATCCACTCATATTGGATATCTGCTGTTCAAACTCTATTGTGTTCACCCTTGTCCAACACACTTATTGATTCACTCAGGCTCCTTGAATTACTTCCCATCCAAGCATTCTTGTCACAATATTCCGTTCTATGGCGACGCTTCAAATTATTCTCCACCAAAGTCCATACAATGATGTTAGGCGTTAGCCAATTATCTTGGTCTTAACTTCTGGTTTCCAAAATGTTAGGATGGTTGTCTCAAGTTTACCCCTTACTTATACAACTGAATCTCCTTACTTAACTCTCGCCTCAGTTCTAGACGTATCAGTCATCACCGCAATCCATGATAGCGTAGCATCTTGCAACTATAGCCTTGACATTTGACAACCTCACATAAGATTATACTGATGAGAGGTGAAATTCAACGGCTGACCTGTAATCATTTCCCAAGTCTTCCTGCACAATCATAGTGCACAAGGCTTAACCACAAAGAACTTGTGCCAGCTGAATGTCTTCACTAGCCTCCAGCATTCCGGCAATCACGATACTATGTCCAACTCTTGATGCTTACAAGTTCAACTGATGATCTACGAACATCGGATCACATGTCATCCACAAGGTCTCTTCCCAATTTGGCCCACTGTCGGTATCTCTCGTGACAAAACGAAATGCTGCTTCGACGGTTTCCTCTTGGGAAGATACTTCCATCCCAAGAGAAGATCCTACAATTAGTCCGTTCATTCCTACCTCAGACTTATTCGGTTCTTCCTCGATCTGTTGCGCTACTCTGATTCCAACAATTCACACACCTTGAAATCCTTTGAGTTACGCTATATCCGTAGTTCAGTTAGTTTCCATTAATACACAATAATTCCTTATCTACAGCTGTCCAAATACAACATGTGCCAGGAATCCATATACATCCATCGCCGACTACAACTCCTCGAAGTTGCGTATTCCCCAGAACCAAGTCTCTAGTTACTCTATCATTTCAGATTAGATCCATCTATCACAATTTAGGCTCACATTTCGATCTCAAGACATTGAAACCCAAATACTCACTGACTCAGAGGTTCTTCCTTGTCACTGATTTCCACAGCGTACAACTGCTACGTTTTCCCTTCCAACAAGTCTTGTTGCTTAACTGGTATAATAAACCCTTCAAGAACGTACTCCAGCTCATGATAACTCTAGCAGTTTTACGCAACTTCTACCCAACCAGACACCTTCATTCTCTTAGCGTAGTATCACCTATGATAACTCGTGCGACTTACTGATATAACAATCCTCTCATAGCCACACTCCATGCTGACCAGGATATCATGACCGCACATGAGTCCCACTCTAGACACTCATGCAACATTGCCAACTTAACACTTCACGAAACAAGAACATCCCCAAGGTACAATCTGATATTAACCCACGGAATCACGATCACTCAGAGTCTCCATAAGTATAGTATTGGATCTTGATCCATTTCACCATCGTCTGCCTAGTTATTCCTCTACTATCGAGCGCGACGTATGGATCCTTATCCCACATACCTTATGAGAGTCTGAATCTGCATCTCACGAGTGCCAATTCAGAATTCTGCCTTGAGCTCCAGATCACCTTTGTCCCACACATGTCGGAAAAAGGATGACTCACGCATCTTGTGCACAATAGCGATACTGCGGCATTATACCCGTTTGGTAGTACCAACATGGTGGTCCAACTCCGAGGCCATGTATCTAGGTAACCTACCTCAGTGGCGTATAATGATCTCCACGCGTATCCTAAAGTCACAACCGACAAGTATCTGAACAGGCTTCCAATAGGCTCATTGTTCCTCAAGTCCTTCGAATCACACTTCTACATCATTTCATATTCCATCTAGCGTAGTTCTAGAACCTAAACATAAAATGATAAGAACAGAAATACACATCCTCTTCTATCGACTGGGTATTCAAGCCTCGCCCAATCGTAAGTTACCACACTCGTACATTCCACCAACCTTTAATAGGTAACCACTTTCGTCTAAGATACACCAAGTTGAATCAGGATCCAATACTCCGTCCATCCAATTACTGTCCATGCCAGCGTAATCAGAAAGGTCTGACTCCTCTATCCGCGCTTCCAAGGGTTATTCTGTCCTATCGGCTCACCAGCCACACCTAACACCGGCAGCATCATCAGTACTGAATCCTAATAAATCCCAGCTCAACACCTTCGGAGAATCTCACTTACAAGGCCCTATCTCAATCCTTACTGGATTTCCCTTGCTGTTACCAAGACTTAGAGAAAGTTTCACTCCGTCCAATCAAAATCTTGTGAGTTCTAGTTGTCTCGATCCACACCTTGATAGTCCGGGTATCACTACTTCACATCAACCGCTCTCCTTAAACTTGACGACTCCAATATTCTCCACTTACATCGTCCAAACAATCCATTACTCGTCCCACTCCAACTACTTGGGTTCACAGCACTTACAGGTTTACGAGTCCTCGTGGCGGCTCTGCCGTAATTCTACCGTCCCACACTCAGTCGATGAGTTGATCAAGTTCAATGACTGAATGAGATACTAGTAAAATCAGGCTAGCAACGCACACATGTGAGGAGGAAAGGAATTTCTAGTGATGTCTCATGGCTCGGCCGAGAATCAACCAGCTCTGATACCAACTGTAACAGCCCATACATAATTGACTAGTATATTATGCATGAAACATTAAAATTGATATTGAATACATACAAAAGCTATAGATATAGAAAGATCCATAATACAATACAACATGAAATTCTAACAAGAATTTCAAAACATATGTCTTCAATGGATCTGAACAGCGGAAAGAGAGATCTGACGAGGTCTTCGAGCCAACACCACTTCAAGCCATAAATCCGAACCTGCTATCTATCAAAAGCTACTAAACTGCACCTGAAAAAAATAAAAGTTGATTGGGGTGAGATTACTAAATCTCAGTGAGTCCTCCTATCCTATGGGTCCACTCAGATCTACAGGGTACATGCATCAAAACCGAATCCACCATTGATTCGGGGTTATCCTCACATCCGGTACAAGTACGGAGAAAACAAGGAATCGTCCACCATAGGACTCATCATACACAAGTATCGACAAACAAGTATGCTAAAACCCATACCCATGTACGGGGAATCCAGAAGTCGTTACAAACCTCGACTAGATTATAGAATGAACGCACCCTCGATGGGTTCACCCATGCCTATTGTCAAGAGACTCGTACAAGCACACTGCAAGAGTAGTTAAGCGGGTTCGCACAAGCCTATCTGGCCGCGAGATGACATTAGCCGAAATGGCGTCATTGTCCCGGTAACCACCTTTACGCACGTGTGTTAACACCAAGTTCCGAACCGCCATCTTGACGCATGAGCCCACCGGGCGAAAGCCTAGTAGTAGTCTACATGACTTCACTAGAGGTGAGTTACCGAAAATGTATTGGCCTACGTGGCCACATAATCCCACCATACCGAGCACGCAAGTGTGTTAACGCCAAGTGAGTAAAACCCCGTACGGAAACTCACGAGCACACTGCAACGGTAGCTCAGGTGCGCGACCTTTGATCACATCATCGGACTATTCTACGGACTCCATGGTCCGGGAAAATACCTTGACTTCATAGTAAGAGGTATATCCCAATCTAGCCCCCGGTCACTTCGATTCAAGCATACGCACACACAACAAGCGTAAGGTCATAAGACAATTCAATCCGAATGTTTAACCAAAACATTTGGATATCACCACATTTCCATGTTCCATCACATTGCATTCATCAAGCATTAAGGAACAAATAATGATAGTTACACTATCACATTCAAATCACGCATAATTCACAATTTCCAAATAATCAAATGGAAGTATTGAAATTAAATACTTAACAGCGTCACCTACTACCAACAGGTACGCATAAACAATAAGGGAGGAGTCCGATTACGAATGAAAACCAGAACTGCACTCAAGGGGTAAGAAACAGAATTCTGCAATCAGCATCTTCCGCTTAGCGGCTCCTGTCCGCTTAGCGGATTCGCGATATTTTATTTTTCCACAAACAGCATCTTCCGCTTAGCGGCCTCACGTCCGCTTAGCGGACTCGCGATTTTCTGGTAAAATGTTCATCATCCGCGAAGCGGCCTTAGCCCGCTTAGCGGACCATAGCAGAATCAGAAAAATGCAGAACGCACCAGTTCCGCTATGGGGGTATTCTAACCCCTAGAATCCACCTGCATGTGTCAAATTACAACATATAACAGTAATATGCATCACAAACAAACAACAATTATCACATAGCTTGTTTTAGCATCAAGAATTTCATGGATTTATCTCACAATCCCTAAACCCCAAACATGCAATTCCCATAATTTTCCCCAAAGTCTCTAACTAAGGACTCACCTTGGATTAATAGAGGTTTAGATGGTGTTAATGCAGCCTTTGAACTCTTATCTTACTCAAACTTCCATCTCCATTAGCAAGAAATTCGTAGCTCTCCATAACACACATTCAGCATAACTGACACAACTTCAAGGTCAGTTTTCTCCTCCAAAACAGAAGCTATGAACGGGAACCATAGGTGCAAATCAAAGAGAAATTCGTTAGCTTTCCAACGGGACCAGAATCAGCTCAATCGGATTTACGAGCAGAGAGATATACCTGATTTAGTGGAGCTGTACCAATAGTTGCGAAAATGGAACTTGCTTCATGAGTTCTTCTTCCTTTCTTGTTTCCAAATTCTGATTTGCAAGCCAAACAACCCCCTAAGTTCATGCAATTAAATCTAATGTCCTTTATGTCCACATGCAAGCATTAGATAAGTCCATGATGCCTTCCAACTTAACCTTATTTACAACAATGCCATTTAGTTCCATTCTAACCAATCCTCTTTGTCTCTAATCACTCCACTAATTCTTCTAATAACCATTCTTTAGATTAATAGGGAATAAGACCAATGATCTCTCTCTAATTACCATTTACTCATTTAAATGATAATTATCGGTGTCAAAAGATCGGGATATTACAGATATTAAAAATAATTTATTGTTCTAAAATCAATTTGATTAATAAAGTGGAAGGTTTTGATTAATGAAATATTGAATTAGGTTAATAAACTACTAGATATTAAAAATAATTTTTAATAATAAAATAAAATTAATTAATAAAATTTAAAATGTTGGTTAATAAATGACAAAGTTGATAAATAAACGCTTAGATATTAAAGTAATTTTTAATAGTATAAATAATGAAGGGAAAAATATTGATTAATTGAATAATAAAGTTAATTACTTACACAATTTTTATATCGATCTTCTTTAATTAAAAAAAATTAATAAAAATTATTTTTTTAAAACAAATTATTAATTTTTTAATAAAAAATGTTCATCTTAATGGTGACCACTAAATAAGATGTAGTATATCTTTTAATATAAGAATATCAATTTTTTAAAATTTAATCCACCTTAGAATATTTGTAATTGCGTATACTAATATATTAAATTCAATGTATAGAATATTGTAACATCACATCATCAATTATAATAAAATACTAATATATTAAATTCAATGTATGGAATATTGTAACATCACATCATCAACTATAACAGAAATTTATCAATAAAGCATATTGGATATGTATGTTGGCACATGTTTATATGATATAAAATATATTTAAGAATACATATAAATTTTAAATCAATTATTTAATTGTAAAATGATAATAATTATATAAATTCAATTATATTAAATATGTATTGTATTGGTAGTGATTTGTAAGATGAAAAGTTAATTATTTATATTATTATTTATATCAATCATGCACAGAACTGTGTTAGTCAAATCATTTAAATGAGTATGATGGTCACAAGCAACTTATCCTAAGTTGGTATCCTGTAAACAATAACAATAAGGAAAATACTAAATGGCGCGAAGAACTTGTGCACAAGATATACTAAAACAAAAATTGACATTGTAGGGGTACTTTATTGTCCATTTTTTCTATACACCGGCATTTGTTCGGGGATAATGCATGGTCGATTTCCCCTTGCTACAGTTTCCTAACCAAATAGTTATCATAACGTTGAACATTGTTCTAACAGTAAGCGTTCAGGACGGGATCCTACACAATACTTGAACACAATCTGAGCAAGAAAGGAAATTTCTTAATTGCATATATTTGGTGAAAGTTGTCATACGTCAAAACCTACTTAAATAATGGCCTGGGAGTAAAAACAACACACAGGCTATAAAAAGATTGTAGTTGCAAGTGAATACTTACTTTTGTTAAAGGAAGGAAAAGGGGCTCTAACGCCATCCATTGCTGCCAAGACTGAGAAGATAAACGAATCCACAAATTAACCCAAATAAAACCACATTTCAAAGAGACCAAAAACAAATATTCACAAACCTGAAATGGCAGGTGTGAGTACACCATCACCAACAAGCATACACGTACCCATCATTCTAAGGAAAATCAAAAGCCTTCTTGCAACGAAGCTATTTTTGAACAACTTAGCAAGCAAAGTCTGTGATTCAGTAACCCTAGGTGAGTTCAAACCCACCTGTTTGGGAGAGAAGAACCCAATATTGAGATGTCTACAAAGTAAAGAATATAGAGCAAATGTCCCTCCTACAATGAAATAGAAATTCTTTATTATTAGTATATTTGGATTTGGATTTGGATTTGGATTTGCTTTTGCTTTTGAAAGATTTAGAATTAATTCTTGAGTTGTAAAATTAATTTGGCATGATTTTGAGGTGTTTATTTTATTAAAAGTAGAATTGATTTTGTTTTCTAAATTGATTTTAGTTATAATATGTGATTTCTATCCCTAGAATTGATTGAGTGATTTTTATATTAAAAGTAAGTTTGAACTATAAATTTCACTGGGTTTAAAAATGAAAAACTATAAATCATAACTTCATATTAGAATCAAATCCAAAAGCAAAATTAATTGTACTCGATGATAATTAAACATGTCAAATCAATTTTACACCTCTATAATCAATTTTAGTCACCGCTATAATCAATTCTAGTGGCCTCCAACCTGAAACTACAGGGTTATTAAAATGCAACATAAACCTAGTTGTAACACAAAACTGACAAATACAGCTGACACAACAAAACATAAATTAATTGTAACTTTTATGAATTCCACAAAAGTTTTTTGTTTTATCTCAATTAAGTTTAATTGGTTTACAATTTTTCTTTATCTAAACTTTGTTATCGTTATTTTGTAAGCGGGTTTGAGTACCCCTAATACTGACAATAATATAATCATTTCTTATAAAAAAAATAAAAATAAAACAGGACATAACACTAAAATAAGCATAAATTAATTAGATCAAACAAAAATGTTGATGCCACATAGGCCACAACACCAATAATCAGACCCGAAAAGTCAAAGTGTCTTAAAAAAGTATATTTCATTGTTTTAATTTCAAGACTTATGAAAAGTCTTTAAAAAAAAATTGTTTTTTAAATGTACCTTTCACATCTTTGGATATTTTTGTATGTATTGAAAGAATATTATTAATGAAAAATTAAATACACTAATTTTTATTAAAATATTTTGATATATGTGGTGATTTTGATATCCTATGTTTTTAATATTATCAAAGTCGGAGTCTTCATATCATATCGTGTTGTGGTGTTCGTGTCTGAGTATGTGTTTCATAAGTTAAAGGTAAGTGAGTTAAGCTACCTTCGCCATGATCATCAGCTTTGATGGCAATGTTAGCGTACTTAACAAGACCAATGAGAGTGAGGCTCCAGAACATAATACTATAAAGTCCCAAATAGTCCTCTTCAGTTGGAGAACTCAGATGCATTGAAGGGTAATGAAAAGCGGATTAGTGACGAGAGCTCCGAAAACCACACCTAAACTCTTGTATGCAAGGACTATATTGCCCTGTTTCCCCTTTCCCTGCAATGCATTGTTTGAATGATTCATAGTAATAATAGGCTAGAAAAAAAAAAGCTAAGTAAATGAATACGAACCTGTTGTTGAATACATGGATAAGGACCAGGAACGTTGAGGACAGCATCGTTTGAGGAAGGAGGATTGAGATTATGGTCATCCATGGAGCCAAACTCAGAAAACTAAACGAAGACTAAACTTAGTAGTCACCAAACACTACTCACTCTTCTCCAAGTGAATATAGCAATGCAACTATTCCAACTCCAATAACTCAGTATATATAGGACTTCATTTGTTGCCCACCCATCTATATAATATATTAAATTTATTTCCAATACTATTTTAAGGTCATTCCGTACACCTAAATTCACTGTTCATGATATACATCATAAATAGTATACAGTGACATGAAAAGTTGTATGAATATTGCCCTTGAACCATACATGAACTGTAGTAATATAAAATTGATTAATTGAATTTAAATAGATGTTAAATATAATTTATAGTTTAGTTAATAAATATTTAGATATTAAAAATAATTTATTGTTCTAAAATCAATTTGATTAATAAAGTGGAAGGTTTTGATTAATGAAATATTGAATTAGGTTAATAAACTATTAGATATTAAAAATAATTTTTAATAATAAAATAAAATTAATTAATAAAATTTAAAATGTTGGTTAATAAATGACAAAGTTGATTAATAAGCGCTTAGATATTAACGTAATTTTTAATAGTATAAATAATGAAGGGAAAAATATTGATTAATTGAATAATAAAGTTAATTACTTACACAATTTTTATATCGATCTTCTTTAATTAAAAAAAAAATTATTTTTTTAAAACAAATTATTAATTTTTTAATAAAAAATGTTCATCTTAATGGTGACCACTAAATAAGATGTAGTATATCTTTTAATATAAGAATATCGATTTTTTAAAATTTAATCCACCTTAGAATATTTGTAATTGCGTATACTAATATAATAAATTCAATGTATGGAATATTGTAACATCACATCATCAATTATAACAAAATACTAATATATTAAATTCAATGTATGGAATATTGTAACATCACATCATCAATTATAACAGAAATTTATCAATAAAGCATATTGGATATGTATGTTGGCACATGTTTATATGATATAAAATATATTTAAGAATACATATAAATTTTAAATCAATTATTTAATTGTAAAATGATAATAATTATATAAATTCAATTATATTAAATATGTATTGTATTGGTAGTGATTTGTAAGATGAAAAGTTAATTATTTATATTATTATTTATATCAAACATGCACAGAACTGTGTTAGTCAAATCATTTAAATGAGTATGATGGTCACAAGCTACTCATCCTAAGTTGGTATCCAGTAAACAATAACAATAAGGAAAATACTAAATGGCGCGAAGAACTTGTGCACAAGATATACTAAAACAAAAATTGACATTGTAGGGGTACTTTATTGTCCATTTTTTCTATACACCGGCATTTGTTCGGGGATAATGCATGGTCGATTTCCCCTTGCTACAGTTTCCTAACCAAATAGTTATCATAACGTTGAACATTGTTCTAACAGTAAGCGTTCAGGACGGGATCCTACACAATACTTGAACACAATCTGAGCAAGAAAGGAAATTTCTTAATTGCATATATTTGGTGAAAGTTGTCATACGTCAAAACCTACTTAAATAATGGCCTGGGAGTAAAAACAACACACAGGCTATAAAAAGATTGTAGTTGCAAGTGACTACTTACTTTTGTTAAAGGAAGGAAAAGGGGCTCTAACGCCATCCATTGCTGCCAAGACTGAGAAGATAAACAAATCCACAAATTAACCCAAATAAAACCACATTTCAAAGAGACCAAAAACAAATATTCACAAACCTGAAATGGCAGGTGTGAGTACACCATCACCAACAAGCATACACGTACCCATCATTCTAAGGAAAATCAAAAGCCTTCTTGCAACGAAGCTATTTTTCAACAACTTAGCAAGCCAAGTCTGTGATTCAGTAACCCTAGGTGAGTTCAAACCCACCTGTTTGGGAGAGAAGAACCCAATATTGAGATGTCTACAAGGTAAAGAATATAGAGCAAATGTCCCTCCTACAATGAAATAGAAATTCTTTATTATTAGTATATTTGGATTTGGATTTGGATTTGCTTTTGCTTTTAAAAGATTTAGAATTAATTCTTGAGTTGTAAAATTAATTTGGCATGATTTTGAGGTGTTTATTTTATTAAAAGTAGAATTGATTTTGTTTTCTAAATTGATTTTAGTTATAATATGTGATTTCTATCCCTAGAATTGATTGAGTGATTTTTATATTAAAAGTAAGTTTGAACTATAAATTTCACCGGGTTTAAAAATGAAAAACTATAAATCATAACTTCATATTAGAGTCAAATCCAAAAGCAAAATTAATTGTACTCGATGATAATTAAACATGTCAAATCAATTTTACACCTCTATAATCAATTTTAGTCACCTCTATAATCAATTCTAGTGGCCTCCAACCTGAAACTACAGAGCTATTAAAATGCAACATAAACCTAGTTGTAACACAAAACTGACAAATACAGCTGACACAACAAAACATAAATTAATTGTAACTTTTATGAATTCCACAAAAGTTTTTTGTTTTATCTCAATTAAGTTTAATTGGTTAACAATTTTTCTTTATCTAAACTTTGTTATCGTTATTTTGTAAGCGGGTTTGAGTACCCCTAATACTGACAATAATATAATCATTTCTTATAAAAAAATAAAAATAAAACAAGACATAACACTAAAATAAGCATAAATTAATTAGATCACACAAAAATCTTGATGCCACATAGGCCACAACACCAATAATCAGACCCGAAAAGTCAAAGTGTCTTAAAAAAATATATTTCATTGTTTCAATTTCAAGACTTATGAAAAGTCTTTAAAAAAATAATTGTTTTTTAAATGTACCTTTCACATCTTTGGATATTTTTGTATGTATTGAAAGAATATTATTAATGAAAAATTAAATACACTAATTTTTATTAAAATATTTTGATATATGTGGCGATTTTGATATCCTATGTTTTTAATATTATCAAAGTCGGAGTCTTCATATCATATCGTGTTGTGGTGTTCGTGTCTGAGTATGTGTTTCATAAGTTAAAGGTAAGTGAGGTAAGCTACCTTCGCCATGATCATCAGCTTTGATGGCAATGTTAGCGTACTTAACAAGACTAATGAGAGTGAGGCTCCAGAACATAATACTATAAAGTCCCAAATAGTCCTCTTCAGTTGGAGAACTCAGATGCATTGAAGGGTAAACGAAAAGCGGATTAGTGACGAGAGCTCCGAAAACCACACCTAAACTCTTGTATGCAAGGACTATATTGCCCTGTTTCCCCTTTCCCTGCAATGCATTGTTTGAATGATTCATAGTAATAATAGGCTAGAAAAAAAAAGCTAAGTAAATGAATACGAACCTGTTGTTGAATACATGGATAAGGACCAGGAACGTTGAGGACAGCATCGTTTGAGGAAGGAGGATTGAGATTATGGTCATCCATGGAGCCAAACTCAGAAAACTAAACGAAGACTAAACTTAGTAGTCACCAAACACTACTCACTCTTCTCCAAGTGAATATAGCAATGCAACTATTCCAACTCCAATAACTCAGTATATATAGGACTTCATTTGTTGCCCACCCATCTATATAATATATTAAATTTATTTCCAATACTATTTTAAGGTCATTCCGTACACCTAAATTCACTGTTCATGATATACATCATAAATAGTATACAGTGACATGAAAAGTTGTATGAATATTGCCCTTGAACCATACATGAATTGTAGTAATATAAAATTGATTAATTGAATTTAAATAGATGTTAAATATAATTTATATTTTAGTTAATAAATATTTAGATATTAAAAATAATTTATTGTTCTAAAATCAATTTGATTAATAAAGTGGATGGTTTTGATTAATGAAATATTGAATTAGGTTAATAAACTATTAGATATTAAAAATAATTTTTAATAATAAAATAAAATTAATTAATAAAATTTAAAATGTTGGTTAATAAATGACAAAGTTGATTAATAAGCGCTTAGATATTAAAGTAATTTTTAATAGTATAAATAATGAAGGGAAAAATAGTGATTAATTGAATAATAAAGTTAATTACTTACACAATTTTTATATCGATCTTCTTTAATTAAAAAAAGAATTATTTTTTTAAAACAAATTATTAATTTTTTAATAAAAAATGTTCATCTTAATGGTGACCACTAAATAAGATGTAGTATATCTTTTAATATAAGAATATCAATTTTTTAAAATTTAATCCACCTTAGAATATTTGTAATTGCGTATACTAATATATTAAACTCAATGTATGGAATATTGTAACATCACATCATCAATTATAATAAAATACTAATATATTAAATTCAATGTATGGAATATTGTAACATCACATCATCAATTATAACAGAAATTTATCAATAAAGCATATTGGATATGTATGTGTCGCGGGCGAAAAACCGTTTTGTTCCTCTTTTTTGGGATGAGACACCTGATGCCTTCTTTGGGCTCGAGTGCTCATAAAAATGATTTTTCTTTTGTACCGACCAAACTTTTTATTATTTCCAAAGGAGGAAAAGGAAAAAAGCTGCAATAACCTAAAAGTGGGGGGAGATCTTGGGTAAGAGGGTTGGTTATACGAAGGGAAGGTATTAGCACCCAACGTATCTATAGTACTCTATAGGTTTCTTTGCTTTGTTTTTCATTCCATGTTATTGAGAGGTTTTTGTGAAATAGGTGGGACCTAAGGTGTTTGTTTGATTATGCTCGCAAAGATCATCGCGATCCTCTGCATACATATCCCCTAGAGGGAATCAGAGCATCTGTAGCTCGGGTCTACGGGTGCTAAGGTTTGAATGGTTTTTTTTGTTTTGTTTTGCTCGCCAAGGATCGACCTTGTGCCTACGTATTCTCAAAGGGATGTTGAGAAAGTCAGAGCAATCGTAGTTCCCACTTATGCTAGTGGAAGCAAAGGAAAATAGACAAATGTCGTCTAAATGCTAGATGTATCTAATCTATATCATCACATACATCTGTTTGATTTTTTGTTTGTTTAACCAGCCTTGTGGCAAAAACTTTCAATGAAGTCAGCCTTGTGACAAAAAGTTTTGATTAATCAGCCAGCCTCGTGGCAAAAGTTTCAATGAAGTCAGCCTTGTGACAAAAACTTTGATTAATCAGCCAGTACGGTGGCAAAACGGTTTGATTGATTAGCCAGCCTTGTGGCAAAAAAGTTTGATTGATTGATTGTTTGTGATGATATATAAGAGATACTCCTAGCATAGAGATGAAAAATGTCTAATCTCCTAGGGTATTTGATTTGGATATTGGGGATGCTTATAAGAAGCCCGTGGGTCCTTGTACGAAGCCCAAGAGGAGGCTATCCGAGGGTCCTTGCATTGTAAGCCCAAGAGGAGGCTATGGGAGGGACAATCCAGGGTCCTTGCATTGTAAGCCCAAGAGGAGGCTATGGGAGGGTCACTCGTTTGTACAAAGCCCAAGGGGAGGCATGGTATAGTTGGTTTGAGCTCTTAGAGCGATTTCACCGGGAAACCATACTCTATGTCCTAACCTAAACTAGTGAAGATTCTTTGCACGAAGCCCAATAGGAGGCTATGGGGAACCTAGTGTTGTACTAAGTTGAATAAGCATATAACACAATCACAAGTATGAACAAGTACGAACAAATATGAACAAGTACATGAACAGATATGAACAGTTATATATATGACAAAGTGTGTGTATATAATGGAGTTTATGAAGGAAATATACCTGTAAGCATGATCCATTTGTATACACAGGGCTCGGGACTCATACTCGGGGAGAGGCCCATTGAGTTTATTCAACAACTATGTAAACAGGTATTTACAAAGGGGCTTGGGACTTATACCTACATGGAGGCCCATGGTATATTTTTGGGAAGATTTAAAGAAAACCTTCATTTTTGGTTTGTTATTCAAAGTTAAAAAAAATAGATTGATTGAGATATGTACAAAAGGCGCACAATGAAATACCTAATTTCATGTACTTGAGTGGGTATGTACAAAAGGGCTTGGGACTTATACCTACATGGAGGCCCATGGTATATTTGAAAAGTTTGAATCATTTGAAGTTTTGTTGTTTTGAAAATGATTTGAAAATTGTTTGAAAAGATTTTGTTAAGAAGTTTTATTGTTTTGAAAACTGTACAAAAAGAAAAGAAATGGGACTTACACTCTCTAATATTCGAGAGGCCCCTGTTTTATTTTCATAAAACAGGGTGGATGGTTTTGAAAATGATTTGAATGTTTTTGAAAATGAATTGATTACTGTTGTGAAAACAGTTGATTGAGTTTTAGGCTTACCTCGAAGAATGAGAAATCAGATTTCTGAATTTGAGGTGTTACCGTGATCTTCAAGTGATGTGCTTGGAATAAATTGGGATCTCAACAGATGTTAAGCATCCACACCAGCAGAATAGAACGTCGAATAATCTCACAGCTTACAGCATTCTTTGATCATCCAGTAATTGTTTATGGATTTCTACAGCAAATGGAAGACCAAACAAACAGACAAATCCAAAAGACAATAGAGAAATAATCTCGAAGTCTTGGATGAAGTGAGAAAATTCAAGTAAAATGTGCAATAATAATCAAATAGAAACTTAAATGATTAATTACACAAAATAATATGAAAATATCAAATTCAAATGAAATTAATCTAAGAAAAGATATTTTTTGTGTTTTTTTCATCAAAAGAAAGAAAATAGTTAGAAACATAAACATAAATATGCATCTAATGTATTTTTTGTTGTTTTTTATGAGAAGAAGAAAATAATTAGAAACATAAATAAAAATATGTATCTAATATATTTTTTGGAGTTTTTAATAAAGATTATAAAAGAAAATTAAAATCTTATACTAAAAATTAAAATACTAAACCTTTTTATATAAAACAATCTTTTAAAGAAAATTATAAAAAAAAGAACTAAAACCTTGGGCCAGGGGTGCTAAAACTCAGATTGGAGGTGCATGGCCCAAATGAGAGAAGCTGAATTAAAAATAAAAGAGTGGACCGGACCGGGTCGGGTCAGGTGACCCGGATCCGCCCAACTCTTGTAAACAAGGGAGCTGGGTTTTGAAAACCCTATGAAGCAAAAGAAGGAGGCAGAAGCGCCCCTTTTCTTTCTCACTCGTTCTTGAAAAGAAAAAAAATGGAGGAACAGAACAAAAACCAGCAATCTCAAACTTCCCCCCACGATTCACTCTCTTTCGCTACTGTCTCTCTCACGCTCTCTAGTGATCAACAACAACCGAAGCCTTCTCTCTCACTCGTGATTCTCTTCTCGCGGTTCTCTCTCTCGGTGTTCATCTCTCGCGGAATAACAACAACATCGCTCTTTCTCTGATTTTGCGGTCTCTCTCTCTCGAGCTCACAGTCTCTCTCGCTCGGTGGTTCTCTCTTTCCCTCTCGAGTTCTCTCTGCTTGAGAAACAACAGACAACAACAACCTCTTCTCACGGTGAACAACAACCTGAAAATCTCTCTCGACCTTGGCTCACGGCGACTATGGAAGTAGACTATGAAGCAAAAATCCAGGTATGTTTCTCTCAGCTCTTAATCGTTCAGTTAAACCCCAAACACAACACCACTGTTATTCACCTTCAGACTCAAAGCTAAAAAAACAGAACCGTAAAATGTTTTTTTTGTGCGATTTTCTTATGATGAATCAACTGAAATATTGGAGTTAATTCTGGTGTATTAAGCTTAATTTATAGAGAAGATTCTGCAATTTCAGTTATAGCAAATTCAAGCTTTATGTGTTTCTGGTGATTTTTGTGTTACAGGAAAGCTAAAGTTCACAACAACAATAATTTTAAGACCGAGAGTGTAGAAGACTTACCTACGGCAAGGAGATTTTTGCCGGATCATTGTTGAAGGTATGTAACGACTCTGTTTCTAGAAATTAGGCTGTGAATCTCTTGTTATGATGCTGAATTTTTATGTTGAATTGTTGAATTTTGGATTCTTGAAGATGAACAAACTTTGAATAATTGTTTGAAACAACTATTAATTGTTGTTACTAACAATCTCTTTTTTGAACTTGTTGTAGGCTTTTTGATGAAGGTGGTGCCACCACCTCTCTTTGAACTTTGCTTCAAGACTTGAAGATGAACTTCAAGTTAGAACTCTCAACCAAGGTATGAACAACTTCTTCACTCCTTTTCAAACTATGGGACTAAGAAACTTGAAAATTATGAGAGAAGTGAGAAAGCAAATAGTTAAGGTTGCTTTGGTGTGATTTGCAATGAAGAGAACACCTCTATTTATAGGAAAAGCTTAGGATGTGTTTGGCATAAAAATTAACTTGATTGGCAAGATTGTAATCATTGAGAAAATAAGAATAAGAATAAGAATATTCTCCATGTCATTATGCAAAGATATTTCTTATGATATGAATCATGCAAGTGGAAGAAAAATCTCTCTTTGATTCCTTTTTGTCTTGAATTATCTCTTCTTTTTGAATTATTTCTTTTATTGGACTTTTTGCTAATCTCACCCCTTTTTGTTTCTTTTTTTTTTCATGTGACATGAGTATTCTTTGAAGAAAGAATGAAGAAACTTGAATTCCAAGAATGGAGATTTGAAGATTGAAGAAAGTCTTCAAGAATGTCTTTGTAGTTTTTCTCTTTTTTCTTGTAATTTCCAATTCATTCCAACTTTAAAATTGTATGAACTTGTATTCTTGAAAATGAATAGAATTTTGTAATTCTTGAACTTTAGATAAAGTTCCTTTGTAATTCATTTGAAAATTGGAATTTGTTCATGTAAAGACACTCCACTTGAATTTCCTTTAGAATCTTGGATAAATTTGTATGAACCATGAATGTTGGATATTCTTGAAAGAAAAGTCCTTGAAGTAATGTGAAAAATGTTCTTGCACCAATGAACTTTTAATTCTTGAATTTATGGTTTTAAACCATACTTGAAATAATCTTTCAACAAATGGACTAAAAGATATTTCTTGCAATTTTGGTGAAATTTCCGTGAATTATTTCAAACTTGTACCAACTTTCAAATAATCCATATGAATCAATTCTTCACCATGATGAATCCATAGGCCAAAATCTTGAAATAGATTCCAATCAAAACTCTTGAATCACACAAATGGATATGGCACACTTTATTTGAAGATGATTGAAACCTTTGATTGACTTCCTGGGGATTTTTAGGGTTTCCCAAATGTGATCCCTGATTTCAGTCTCTGATAGTTCAAAACCCTGATCTGAGGATTTGAAATTTCACTGTTGATCAATCTTTGTGTAGGAGATGTCTTGAGCCAATGGATTAGGTCAAAATGATGCACTTGGGGTCTTGAGGTCATGTCCCAAGTCATTAGGTCAAATCCTGAGCAGAAGTCAGGAGTATGCTATCTTCAGTCAAAACCCTAATTCAGTCGATTCAGAGCCTTTGAGCTTGTTGAAATGAATCTCTGAGGACCAAATATTGATTGTAGATGAAGATGATTCATTTGAGATGAAGGGAGAACAAAAACCCTAATTGATTGTTACTTGTACTGATGAGTGATTTCCTGATTAAATCCTGCTGAGTTACAAGTAGCAAACACAAGCTATGCAATTTTGTTAGAGATGCAAATGATGCATATGCAATGATATGAGGTGGTATCTTAGGTCAAAAATTGGGGTATGACAGATGCCCCTATTTAAGTTTCTTCAACCTGAGACATGAAGATTGAAAATCTTCGTTTTGATAGGGTGGAAGAGACTTAAATATCAGAAGACGCGAATTTTGGACCTAAGATACCAAAATTGCGAATGATGCAAGGATATCTTTACCGAGGGAATATCAAGAACTGACTCCACTGGGGAGAAGAGACCGGGAAGGATGTCTCCATCCGTTTTAGGAAGAGAATCTGTTTTTCCTTCGGGAAAGCAAGTGTATGCTTCACCTGGGAATGATAGCTTTGTAAGAAAAGCTTACCTATCGACATTATCGACTATCAGCATGGGGATAGACCTGTTTAATAATGCGAAGGTGAAAGGTATGAAACTGTGTTACCGACTATCAGCATGGTGACAGACTTGACAAGGTAAAAGAGTTTCAAAGGTTCGGTTAATATTACCGACTATCAGCCTGGTGATAGACATGTTTAATAATATAACCAGAACAAAAGGTTACCGACTACCAGCCTTGTGATAGTGGTTTTGAAGACATGATCAATTATCAGCCGAGTGATAAAATGATCCTGGAGACTTTGTTAGGGGAATTACTGGTTATTCAGCCTTGTGAACAGTAATAAGGCCCTGATTGTCAAATGGTCTTCATGGTTGATTTCCTTGAGAGGAAAAAGTCTTTTGGAAGAGACATAAGCTGCTCAGATGATGAGGCTATTGCTTATTGTCTGTTTTTCTCTTGACTCTATTTGGAGAATCGGAATTTGAATCTTTGGCAAAGACAGAGTTCTAACCATGAATGAATTGGAAAGAAACAGTCAAACAGAACTTTGTACCCATGAGGAATGAACTCAACTGGGGATTTTCTCCTTTGTTTTGAGAGGAGAAACTAAAGCAACCTTCTTCCACGAGGAATGATCTCAGTGGGGAACTGGAGAAAGAAGATGTTATTTCTGCTTATGGGTGACAACCTACTGGAGAGATGACACGCCCATACATGTTTCTTTTCTTCTTTTTCTTTTCTTCTTTTTCTTTTCTTCTTTTTTTGCTTTTTTTCTTTTTTTTTGGGATAGATATATCCTGAACAAGTGATTTTAGGCAGACATTTGAAAAATGCAGTGATGCATAAATGATGCAAATATGTATGAATGATGAATGTCATGAATGTCGCATGCATGCTAACAATACCGACAGACAAAGAAGTATACTGGAGAGGGACCGATGTCGCAATACAACCAGATACTTGGCAAATGTTCTTCAACACGGTGTAGATAACACAGGTGATGAACGGTGTCGCGTGCTTTAATCTTCTCTGGGTAAGATAAGCATTTTTTGAGATGGAAGAACTTCTTCACTGGAGATGGAAAATCTTCGACACCGGGGATAACAGATCCTCTTCACTGGGGATAAAAGGCCTTCTTCACTGGGGATAGAAGTGCTTTTCCTCGAGGGATAATTGCTTCAAGAATTCTTTTCTGGGACAAGAATACCGTTGTCTCAACAATTTTTCAGGGAGAATCCTTTTGTTCATCCTATGGAGACGACTGCTGATGTTCCTTCCGTTGTTCACAACTCAAAGGAAAATTTCGCTTTTATTTGAAAAAGAAAAGTAAATTCATTTAAAACTTTTTTTCTTTTTTTGTTTCAAAAGTGAATAACACAATTAAAGCGTCATTTTGCAAGCTGAAAGAAATTAAAGATTGCAAACAAATGGGCACAAGGCTCAAATTTATTTAATAGGATGGTAATCAGCTAAAGGCGTGATTCCATGGAGTATTTACAAAAGTTGGAAATGGTAATTATGCGGAAAAGGCTACATTGAAAGCAATAACCACTATTCCCCCTAACAACTTTGAGTTCCAACTGTGCTGGTCGCTTCAGATTGGCGATGATTTGATTGAAGATCCTTTGATGAAAAAGACTCCTCAGGTGACGAAGTACGGACTGATGCAGTTACTTTGTCATAAATCCTTAATTTTTGCCTAGATTGCCCTTTCAGGTTTTCAATCTACCAGGATGTATTTTTCTGTTTATTGTCTCTAATTTTTGCCTGGACCGCCCTTTCGGGTTTTCAGTCCACCGAGACGCTCATTTTTGCCTAAGTCGCCCTTTGCGGGTTTTCGACTTACCGAGCTGTTCTTTTGTATTTTTTAGACAAAGTATTTCTTGACTGCATCAGCATTCACAGGATGTGGGAGTTCATCACCATCCATGGTTGTAAGAATCATGGCACCGCCAGAAAATGTTCTTTTGACAACATACGGGCCTTCGTAATTAGGAGACCATTTGCCCCTAGAATCTGGTTGAAAAGACAAGATCTTTTTAAGCACGAGGTCACCTTCTCGAAATTCACGAGGTCGAACCTTTTTGTTGAAGGCTTGTTTCATCCTTGCTTGGTATAACTGTCCATGGCAAAGAGCAGTCATACGTTTTTCTTCGATTAAGTTCAACTGATCGTATCTGCTTTGACACCATTCAGCCTCTGATAACTTAGTCTCCATGAGGACTCTCATTGATGGTATTTCAACTTCTACGGGGAGCACAGCTTCCATGCCGTATACTAGAGAAAAGGGAGTTGCCCCTGTTGAAATGAAGGAAAAGACGTTGAACTTAGCAGTGTTATCAACCAGCATGTCAATATGTGGTAATGGAAAGTCATCTTTTGGACTGGCCTTGTTCAAGTCACGGTAGTCAACACACATTCTGACTTTTCCATCTTTCTTCGGAACTGGCACTATGTTGGCCAACCATTGAGGATACTCAGAAGTGACAAGAAAACCTGCGTCGAGCTGTTTTTGAACTTCCACTTTGATCTTGTTAGCCATATCAGGGTGAGTCCTTCGCAATTTCTGCTTAACCGGCGGACATTCTGGCTTCAATGGCAAGTAATGCTGAACAATATTGGTATCCAACCCAGGCATGTCTTGGTAGGACCAAGCAAACACGTCAACATATTCTTTGAGAAGGTCTGTCAACTTACTCTTGATATCAGCATCAAGCAGCGATCCAATGGTCACTTCTTTTTTGTCTTCTTCAGAACCCAAGTTAATCTTTTCTAAAGGCTCTTTGTGAGGCCGAATGGCTCTTTCCTCGTGCTTAAGTAATCGAGAGATCTCGTCCGGGATCTCCTCTTCTTCCTCTTCTTCGGCTTCGAACACAGGAAACTCAAAGTTGGGAGAGGGCATAGGGTTATTGCATTCAATGGGTTTATCAATAGTAAATCTGCACATGTGATTTATATCTATTTCAGAAAATTTATGAATGCAGGAGTGTATGCAGATTATTTTTGAAAAAGTTTTTTTTTTTTATTTTTTTATTTTGGGTTTTTTAGGATTACCATTTCCAGAAAAAGCAAAAAATAAAACATATAATGTAGGGAATTCAAAATGACACTTTATTTATGATTCATCTTTGAAACAAAGCCCTAAACACAAACTCATTTGTCTTGGGCAGGACAAAGAGGGAAACTTTTAAAATAAAGCCCTATACACAAAGTTATTTGGGCGGAATATTTAAAAGCAAAGCCCTATAAAACATCTCTCTGCTTTGGGCAAGGCAGGAGGTCAAAATAACAGCGAGGTGATTACTTTGAGCGGCGAACAACATTCGGAACGTCGACAGCCTTCCAGTAGCAACGAACTCCTCTGTGTATTATGTATTCAGGAAAATTCTCTCCAGAATTATCTTCAGTATTGACATTGACCGCTGGTCGAGCAGGATTTGAAGGTCCTGGTTTGTCAACCTTGTTCTTTGTAGAGTTGAAACGGTCTTCTTCTACTTCTTGAAGAGCATAAGACGAGTCACAATCTTCAGAATTTTCAGGATGTATTTCCCAGTCTTCGGGATGAAGAGACTCATTGTCAGCGACACTTTCTGAGTCAGTTGCGGGACCATCTTCCCCTTCATCTTCAAAAATGGCATTTATGTGATAATAACCATCTTCAGGATTGTTAATCTTGGCAGATGCATTAAATCCGAAATCTTCAGTAACTTCAGGCTGCTGAGAAAATTGACAGGGCTGATAAGCCTCTTCTGGTTGACTATGATATTCAAAGGAATCTCCCCATCCAGTTGGTTGGATATCTTCAATCGCAATCTTGTAACTTTCAGGTGCAGTGTATTTCACCATATAATCAAATTTTCCACTTGGTTGTCCCAAGGTGTCCCAAACCTCTGCAGGAATAGGCGGAATTTCTTTAGTACTTGTTTTCTCTGAAGGAGGATATGGTTCTTCCTGAGATATGTATCCCGAGTCATTGAGATAACATTTCCATTCTTCTTCAGGATCGGGTAGACCTTCTTCAATGCATTCTTCAATAAGGACATTAACCTCTTGAGGAATTGGGTTAAGGAACCCTCCACTATGGAACGTTTCTTTGATCGGACGAAAGGTTTCATCCTTCTTGGTGCAGTTTGAGAATGTTGGTGAACATCCGAGTCCTGCTCTGGTTTCATTCTTGGTAGGGATCACAACTTGCCCCCAGCCAGTGGTAGTTCCATCTTTCACTACTTTTACCGCCTCTTTGTAAGAAGAGATTGATGCTTTCTTCTTGGAAGATTCGTCTTCTAAAGAGAGACCTTGGAACTGAGTTCCTTCCACATCATCAGCACTAATGAAAGAGAAATTGGATAAATGACTCACCATTAAAGCTTGTTCTCCATTTATTGTTACCAATTTTCCATTTGTTACAAACTTTAACTTTTGATGGAGCGTAGAAGTTACTGCC
This sequence comes from Vicia villosa, assembly GCF_029867415.1. Taxonomy (NCBI): domain Eukaryota; kingdom Viridiplantae; phylum Streptophyta; class Magnoliopsida; order Fabales; family Fabaceae; genus Vicia; species Vicia villosa. Next base: position 262,229 of record NW_026706108.1, read on the forward strand.
CCTGCTTCATGGATCCATGGTCGTCCTAACAGACAGCTATAAGCGGCTTGTATGTCCATGACCTGGAAGGTGATTTGAAATGTATGTGGACCAATTGTCATGGGAAGGTTGACTTCGCCGATAACAGACTTTCGCGATCCATCAAATGCTTTGACTACTACACCACTGAATTTCATAGGCATTCCTTGGTAAGACAAACGAGCAAGAGTCGTCTTTGGCATAACATTCAAGGAAGATCCAGTGTCTACCAACACATTGGACAAAGAGTCTGACTGACAGTTCATAGAAATGTGCAAAGCAAGATTGTGATTTCTGCCCTCCTCGGGGAGTTCTTCATCACAGAAGCTTAAATTGTTGCAAGCAGTTATGTTGGCTATTATCCCATCAAAGTGATCAACAGTCACATCATGATCGACAAAAGCTTGATCCAAGACCTTCATCAGGGCTTCTCTGTGGGCTTCTGAATTCAACAGCAATGAAAGTATTGAGATTTTTGAAGGAGTCTGCATAAGCTGATCCACAATCTTGTATTCACTTCTTTTGATAAGCTTCAAAATTTCGTCAAAGTCAGGATTCACATTGGTTCCACTGGACTGACCAACATCAGTGTTTGTATTACTGACAGGAGTTTCCACAGGATTTCCCACTGGAACATTGACAGGATTTTGTCCGGTTGCAGGAACAACAGGCTGCTTTGGAGGTAGTGGAGTATACACACGTCCACTTCTTGTTACTCGACTCACATCAGCGATGTTTTCGACAGATGAGAGAGTTGGTAAAGGAACTTCTTGTCCATCCTTTATCATTGTTGCATTGTAGTTGTACGGAACTGCCTTGTCAGAGTCATAAGGAACAGGTCCAGGTAGACAAATGATCAAAGGAGCAATAGGAACCTTTGGCTTGTTGTAAGTAACTTCTATGCGCTCAGGCATGTTGAAATGAGGAACGATGACGTTAACTGTAGGCATTTCCGAGTTGATATCTGAGACTAAAAGCTCATGCGGATAACATCCTATCATGTTAACTTCATTTTCATCCCTATTTCTGTAGATCTCAATAGTACCATTATCTAGCAAAACTTGGAGATCTCTTCTCACAATCGAACACCCGTGAGGATCCACACAACATATTCTACAGGAACCGTATTGATGCTGGCGAAAATTCGGCCCTCGACAGAGAGTGGCGTGCATTTGTACCAAGTCGGCTCTTGAGAAATTGATATTATAGACTCGGTATTGGCCAGGACATCCATACACCATGTTTACAACATGCCCTCCATGATTGGGCAGCGGATTTGCTTGCACATTAGGGTTCAAATTTCTGAAAGAGAGAAGATTAGATCTAACCAACCTCTGAACTTCATATTTCAAAGCTATGCAATGCTCAAGATCATGTCCAGGTGCTCCTTGATGATAAGGGCATGAGACCTCTGCTTTGTACCACCATGGGAGTTTCTCAGGTACTGGTGGTGGTGCTCTAGTTTGAACGAGACCTTTTTCAATCAAAGCAGGGTACAATTCTGTGTAGGTCATTGGAATCGGATCAAACTGTGGAGCTCTTTGCACACGATTCTGATTGTTGTTAAGTTGTTGAGCCTGTTGTCGAGGCTGTTGTTGCTGAAACTGAGGAGTGAATCCCGGATTCGGTGTTGTATTAACGACTGGTGTGATAGCAGCAACCTGTCGTTGACGATTGATGTTTCCTCTTGGCTTCCCTTGGGATACCATGTCAACACTTTGTTCTTTCTTCTTTGGGAAACCACTTCCGAACTTTTTGGTTCCACTTGAAGATCCACCTTCTTTAGTCAGACGTCCGGTTCGGACTCCTTCTTCTAGACGCATCCTCATGTTTACCATTTCGGTGAAATCACTTGGAGCACTAGCAATCATGCGTTCATAATAAAACGGACTGAGAGTATTCAAAAAGATCTTTGTCATCTCTTTCTCTTTTAACGGTGGATTAATCTGAGCAGCAGTTTCTCTCCATCGTTGGGCATACTCTTTGAAAGCTTCATGATCTTTCTGAGCCATGGACCGAAGCTGATCTCTGTCCGGAGCCATATCCGAGTTATACTTGTATTGTCGGACAAAGGCCTCGCCTAGGTCATTGAAAGTCCGAATATTAGTGCTATCCAAGCCTGTGTACCACTTCAGTGCGGCACCAGTCAAACTGTCTTGAAAGTAATGGATAAGCAACTGATGATTATCTGCATAAGTAGACATCTTTCTGGCATACATCACAAGATGGCTTTGTGGACAAGAACTACCTTTGTATTTTTCAAAGTCTGGGACCTTGAATTTAGCAGGTATTTGTACACTGGGAACCAAACATAGCTCCTGGGCATTCTTTCCAAACAAATCTTTGCCACGAATAGCTTTGACTTCCAGTTGAATCTTGTTGAACTGCTCTTGGAGATCTTCCACAAGGTTACGCTGATTTGTGCTATCACCTTGATCATGATAGATCTCATTGCCATCATAAGGAACAGTGTGAACCGTAGGGGTCGGAACCGTCATAGTGGGTTGAGAAAGTGCCATAGTGATTTGGGAAAAAGTTACCCCCTGATTTGGAGTGAACTGTGAACTTTGTGCAGCAGGCGCTTCAGTTGTGGTTGTTTGAACCCCAGAGAAATTATGGCGGAAACCTGTACCAAAGCTGAAAGGCGGGCCCCAACCTTCTGGCATAGAGAAAGATGGAATACCGAATGCAACTGTAGAAACTGGAGTAGTGACTTCAGATGTTACCGCTGCTTGACTGTTGGGTGGTGGCGGCTGATTCTGTGCGGCCATTAAGGAGTCAACCAAAGTAGTGAGACTTTCCAATTTTTCCTGAAGAGTGGTCACTGTACCACGGAGCTCAATATTCTCTTGTTCAGAGTGTTCCATTACTCTTCTTCTGCTTGAACGAGTATTGTATCTGTGATCTGATTGCGAGCGCGGTCGAGAAACTTTGAGACGCGACAGCTTGACGATCTAATGGAGAAAGATCCAAAAGATGAGACTCTATACAACAGACTCGATATGCAGAATGATGTATGCAAAAAGAAAATTTATGATTTTTCCAAACATTTTAAAGATTATTTCCTTGCAAACATTTGAACACAAACAATTCTTTTATTGAAATAATGGGAAATGTTACAACATTGGAGCGTAGCTCCTTACAGAATGAAAATGATACATGAAAATCTAAACAAATCCTAAACATCTTCATCAGACGAAGAACCAAATGCATTGTGCAGCTTGAGCTTCATGATTTCTTTCCCATAGTAAGCTTTCAACTCGGCCTTTTCAGCTCTCAGCTTGTCAACCACATTCTTCCAATTGTCAGGAGTTGGAGTGTTGCTTGTTGAGCCTTCAAGCTTTTTCTTGCTTTCTTTGATGTATCTTCTGATTGCGGCATCTTTCCGACGGATCTTCTCATCTTTGTTCATGAGCCATCCATCCTGATAATAGAGAGTTTCTTCATGTTCTTTCACTTGTTTCTTCAATTTTCTGTTTTCCACATCAGTTCTTCGAAACTTTTCTTTCCAAGCGTCTTTTTCTATCCTCATCTTGGTCAGAGTGTCTTGGTATTCCTCCATAGCAGGAATGTTGGGTCGTTGAGGTACCACAGGGAACATGGGTTTTTCATAATCATAAGGCATTTGAAACTCCTTTGCTCTTTTCTTCACCCAACAGGTATAGGCGTTCGTAGCAATACAGTTCTTTATCTCACCTTTTTCTTTCCATCGGATGTCGTACCAGGCTTTCACCATTTTTGTCTTCAACCCTTGAGGATCATTTCCTTCCTGATAGAAGTAGCTTTCCACTGTAGGGCCAATGGGTTTTGTTGAATTTGCATACCCGAGTTGTCGTCGGGCTAGGACCGGATTGTAGTTAATTCCTCCTTGTGTACCAATGAGAGGTACGTTGGCGAATTCTCCACAACTTTCAATGGTTTCTGTACCGCAGCGAGCCAAGGTATACCACTGAATATCATTATTAGTAAGAGACATAAGTCTTTGAGACCAACGTAAACCTTCTTGGTTTTCCGTGAAAATGGGAGACTTAGGTAAGTGTGAAACAATCCATTTGTATAAAAGAGGTGCACAACATACAATGATTCCACCACCTTGGTGATTCCTATGATGGACAGAGAAATACATGTCACCAAGTAGAGTCGGAACGGGATTTCCATTCAAAAAGACCTTTATGGCATTGATATCAACAAAGTCGTCGATATTGGGAAACAGAACCAACCCATAGATGAGCAAGGCTAGTACAGCTTCAAAAGCTATCGTGCTACCAGTCTCGATGAAATCAAAGGCTCTCTTTATTAGAAACTGTGAAGGCAAACCTGGAAGGTTTCCTTTGGTAGTCCAATTACTTTCTATTTCAGATTTCTTCAAGTGGATACCTGCTGCAATGACCGGTGACTTAGGAATGGCTTCCAAACCATTGAAAGGTATTTTGTCAGACATAGGAATACCCAAAAGATTGGCATATTCTTCCAAGGTTGGTACCAACTGATAGTCTGGAAAGGTAAAACACCGGTAGACGGGATCATAAAACTGAACCAGAGTTTTGAGAAGTCCTTCATCAACATGAGTGTTCAAGATAGGCAAAAGCTTTCCATGGCTTTTCCTGAAATCAGAAGGATCTTGTACAAAAGACGCTAACTCTTTCAGTCTTTCCACATTAGGCTCTTTGAAACCGTACCTCTTGGTATGCCTTTTTACCCACTCCATAACCTAATCCTATAATGTTTGCAAAGAAAATTCTCTAATTGTTTGGAAAAAATCATGTTTTTATGGAAAAAGATTTTTTTTATTTTTTATGGATGTATGAATGCATGGATGCATGGATGCCACACATTCAAACATGGTAAAGCGAACATGGTAACGCAAACATGGTACTGTAAACATGGCAACACAAACATGGTAACACAAACATGGTACACACAGGTTCAAAGGTCCAGCGTCACGAGCATGAGGTCAGAGAACCAAACATGGGATAGTTCTAGTTAATCACCTGTACAACATGTTCTACTGATACGTCAGAGTCTACATTTTTCTTTCGGATATTACCGGCTTTCCACAATTAAACTCATGAGCCAGCAATATTCTCAAGAAAAACTCGTCTGAGTGTGGTTCTCCGCATGACAACTAATCCAAGTCTTCACCTGAATAGTTTCTGCACCACAACCTAATAAGGCCAGGATGGGTTGGGGTTCTACGGTCTCTCAGCTTCTACAGTTCAATGAAAGCAACAATGTCTTCGCAATTAACTCGCTAAACATGTATTACAAACAAGGAACCTCCACTGAGCGGAAGGATTCTCACGTGCGCCTGCACATGACTATACCCTCCACCTAATTTCTTATGTGTACTTAATCCGGGTTAGGATTTGTCCATAATGTATCACTTGTAACAGAACCACAGATGTAACAGAACCAGAACCACACATATAACAAAAAATGAAATGAAAAGTAAAGTAAATAGAATTAACCCTTCCTTTGGAAACAATAAAAAGATGGTCCCCAGTGAAGTCGCCATTTTTCTGTCGCGGGCGAAAAACCGTTTTGTTCCTCTTTTTTGGGATGAGACACCTGATGCCTTCTTTGGGCTCGAGTGCTCATAAAAATGATTTTTCTTTTGTACCGACCAAACTTTTTATTATTTCCAAAGGAGGAAAAGGAAAAAAGCTGCAATAACCTAAAAGTGGGGGGAGATCTTGGGTAAGAGGGTTGGTTATACGAAGGGAAGGTATTAGCACCCAACGTATCTATAGTACTCTATAGGTTTCTTTGCTTTGTTTTTCATTCCATGTTATTGAGAGGTTTTTGTGAAATAGGTGGGACCTAAGGTGTTTGTTTGATTATGCTCGCAAAGATCATCGCGATCCTCTGCATACATATCCCCTAGAGGGAATCAGAGCATCTGTAGCTCGGGTCTACGGGTGCTAAGGTTTGAATGGTTTTTTTTGTTTTGTTTTGCTCGCCAAGGATCGACCTTGTGCCTACGTATTCTCAAAGGGATGTTGAGAAAGTCAGAGCAATCGTAGTTCCCACTTATGCTAGTGGAAGCAAAGGAAAATAGACAAATGTCGTCTAAATGCTAGATGTATCTAATCTATATCATCACATACATCTGTTTGATTTTTTGTTTGTTTAACCAGCCTTGTGGCAAAAACTTTCAATGAAGTCAGCCTTGTGACAAAAAGTTTTGATTAATCAGCCAGCCTCATGGCAAAAGTTTCAATGAAGTCAGCCTTGTGACAAAAACTTTGATTAATCAGCCAGTACGGTGGCAAAACGGTTTGATTGATTAGCCAGCCTTGTGGCAAAAAAGTTTGATTGATTGATTGTTTGTGATGATATATAAGAGATACTCCTAGCATAGAGATGAAAAATGTCTAATCTCCTAGGGTATTTGATTTGGATATTGGGGATGCTTATAAGAAGCCCGTGGGTCCTTGTACGAAGCCCAAGAGGAGGCTATCCGAGGGTCCTTGCATTGTAAGCCCAAGAGGAGGCTATGGGAGGGACAATCCAGGGTCCTTGCATTGTAAGCCCAAGAGGAGGCTATGGGAGGGTCACTCGTTTGTACAAAGCCCAAGGGGAGGCATGGTATAGTTGGTTTGAGCTCTTAGAGCGATTTCACCGGGAAACCATACTCTATGTCCTAACCTAAACTAGTGAAGATTCTTTGCACGAAGCCCAATAAGAGGCTATGGGGAACCTAGTGTTGTACTAAGTTGAATAAGCATATAACACAATCACAAGTATGAACAAGTACGAACAAATATGAACAAGTACATGAACAGATATGAACAGTTATATATATGACAAAGTGTGTGTATATAATGGAGTTTATGAAGGAAATATACCTGTAAGCATGATCCATTTGTATACACAGGGCTCGGGACTCATACTCGGGGAGAGGCCCATTGAGTTTATTCAACAGCTATGTAAACAGGTATTTACAAAGGGGCTTGGGACTTATACCTACATGGAGGCCCATGGTATATTTTTGGGAAGATTTAAAGAAAACCTTCATTTTTGGTTTGTTATTCAAAGTTAAAAAAAATAGATTGATTGAGATATGTACAAAAGGCGCACAATGAAATACCTAATTTCATGTACTTGAGTGGGTATGTACAAAAGGGCTTGGGACTTATACCTACATGGAGGCCCATGGTATATTTGAAAAGTTTGAATCATTTGAAGTTTTGTTGTTTTGAAAATGATTTGAAAATTGTTTGAAAAGATTTTGTTAAGAAGTTTTATTGTTTTGAAAACTGTACAAAAAGAAAAGAAATGGGACTTACACTCTCTAATATTCGAGAGGCCCCTGTTTTATTTTCATAAAACAGGGTGGATGGTTTTGAAAATGATTTGAATGTTTTTGAAAATGAATTGATTACTGTTGTGAAAACAGTTGATTGAGTTTTAGGCTTACCTCGAAGAATGAGAAATCAGATTTCTGAATTTGAGGTGTTACCGTGATCTTCAAGTGATGTGCTTGGAATAAATTGGGATCTCAACAGATGTTAAGCATCCACACCAGCAGAATAGAACGTCGAATAATCTCACAGCTTACAGCATTCTTTGATCATCCAGTAATTGTTTATGGATTTCTACAGCAAATGGAAGACCAAACAAACAGACAAATCCAAAAGACAATAGAGAAATAATCTCGAAGTCTTGGATGAAGTGAGAAAATTCAAGTAAAATGTGCAATAATAATCAAATAGAAACTTAAATGATTAATTACACAAAATAATATGAAAATATCAAATTCAAATGAAATTAATCTAAGAAAAGATATTTTTTGTGTTTTTTTCATCAAAAGAAAGAAAATAGTTAGAAACATAAACATAAATATGCATCTAATGTATTTTTTGTTGTTTTTTATGAGAAGAAGAAAATAATTAGAAACATAAATAAAAATATGTATCTAATATATTTTTTGGAGTTTTTAATAAAGATTATAAAAGAAAATTAAAATCTTATACTAAAAATTAAAATACTAAACCTTTTTATATAAAACAATCTTTTAAAGAAAATTATAAAAAAAAGAACTAAAACCTTGGGCCAGGGGTGCTAAAACTCAGATTGGAGGTGCATGGCCCAAATGAGAGAAGCTGAATTAAAAATAAAAGAGTGGACCGGACCGGGTCGGGTCAGGTGACCCGGATCCGCCCAACTCTTGTAAACAAGGGAGCTGGGTTTTGAAAACCCTATGAAGCAAAAGAAGGAGGCAGAAGCGCCCCTTTTCTTTCTCACTCGTTCTTGAAAAGAAAAAAAATGGAGGAACAGAACAAAAACCAGCAATCTCAAACTTCCCCCCACGATTCACTCTCTTTCGCTACTGTCTCTCTCACGCTCTCTAGTGATCAACAACAACCGAAGCCTTCTCTCTCACTCGTGATTCTCTTCTCGCGGTTCTCTCTCTCGGTGTTCATCTCTCGCGGAATAACAACAACATCGCTCTTTCTCTGATTTTGCGGTCTCTCTCTCTCGAGCTCACAGTCTCTCTCGCTCGGTGGTTCTCTCTTTCCCTCTCGAGTTCTCTCTGCTTGAGAAACAACAGACAACAACAACCTCTTCTCACGGTGAACAACAACCTGAAAATCTCTCTCGACCTTGGCTCACGGCGACTATGGAAGTAGACTATGAAGCAAAAATCCAGGTATGTTTCTCTCAGCTCTTAATCGTTCAGTTAAACCCCAAACACAACACCACTGTTATTCACCTTCAGACTCAAAGCTAAAAAAACAGAACCGTAAAATGTTTTTTTTGTGCGATTTTCTTATGATGAATCAACTGAAATATTGGATTTAATTCTGGTGTATTAAGCTTAATTTATAGAGAAGATTCTGCAATTTCAGTTATAGCAAATTCAAGCTTTATGTGTTTCTGGTGATTTTTGTGTTACAGGAAAGCTAAAGTTCACAACAACAATAATTTTAAGACCGAGAGTGTAGAAGACTTACCTACGGCAAGGAGATTTTTGCCGGATCATTGTTGAAGGTATGTAACGACTCTGTTTCTAGAAATTAGGCTGTGAATCTCTTGTTATGATGCTGAATTTTTATGTTGAATTGTTGAATTTTGGATTCTTGAAGATGAACAAACTTTGAATAATTGTTTGAAACAACTATTAATTGTTGTTACTAACAATCTCTTTTTTGAACTTGTTGTAGGCTTTTTGATGAAGGTGGTGCCACCACCTCTCTTTGAACTTTGCTTCAAGACTTGAAGATGAACTTCAAGTTAGAACTCTCAACCAAGGTATGAACAACTTCTTCACTCCTTTTCAAACTATGGGACTAAGAAACTTGAAAATTATGAGAGAAGTGAGAAAGCAAATAGTTAAGGTTGCTTTGGTGTGATTTGCAATGAAGAGAACACCTCTATTTATAGGAAAAGCTTAGGATGTGTTTGGCATAAAAATTAACTTGATTGGCAAGATTGTAATCATTGAGAAAATAAGAATAAGAATAAGAATATTCTCCATGTCATTATGCAAAGATATTTCTTATGATATGAATCATGCAAGTGGAAGAAAAATCTCTCTTTGATTCCTTTTTGTCTTGAATTATCTCTTCTTTTTGAATTATTTCTTTTATTGGACTTTTTGCTAATCTCACCCCTTTTTGTTTCTTTTTTTTTTTCATGTGACATGAGTATTCTTTGAAGAAAGAATGAAGAAACTTGAATTCCAAGAATGGAGATTTGAAGATTGAAGAAAGTCTTCAAGAATGTCTTTGTAGTTTTTCTCTTTTTTCTTGTAATTTCCAATTCATTCCAACTTTAAAATTGTATGAACTTGTATTCTTGAAAATGAATAGAATTTTGTAATTCTTGAACTTTAGATAAAGTTCCTTTGTAATTCATTTGAAAATTGGAATTTGTTCATGTAAAGACACTCCACTTGAATTTCCTTTAGAATCTTGGATAAATTTGTATGAACCATGAATGTTGGATATTCTTGAAAGAAAAGTCCTTGAAGTAATGTGAAAAATGTTCTTGCACCAATGAACTTTTAATTCTTGAATTTATGGTTTTAAACCATACTTGAAATAATCTTTCAACAAATGGACTAAAAGATATTTCTTGCAATTTTGGTGAAATTTCCGTGAATTATTTCAAACTTGTACCAACTTTCAAATAATCCATATGAATCAATTCTTCACCATGATGAATCCATAGGCCAAAATCTTGAAATAGATTCCAATCAAAACTCTTGAATCACACAAATGGATATGGCACACTTTATTTGAAGATGATTGAAACCTTTGATTGACTTCCTGGGGATTTTTAGGGTTTCCCAAATGTGATCCCTGATTTCAGTCTCTGATAGTTCAAAACCCTGATCTGAGGATTTGAAATTTCACTGTTGATCAATCTTTGTGTAGGAGATGTCTTGAGCCAATGGATTAGGTCAAAATGATGCACTTGGGGTCTTGAGGTCATGTCCCAAGTCATTAGGTCAAATCCTGAGCAGAAGTCAGGAGTATGCTATCTTCAGTCAAAACCCTAATTCAGTCGATTCAGAGCCTTTGAGCTTGTTGAAATGAATCTCTGAGGACCAAATATTGATTGTAGATGAAGATGATTCATTTGAGATGAAGGGAGAACAAAAACCCTAATTGATTGTTACTTGTACTGATGAGTGATTTCCTGATTAAATCCTGCTGAGTTACAAGTAGCAAACACAAGCTATGCAATTTTGTTAGAGATGCAAATGATGCATATGCAATGATATGAGGTGGTATCTTAGGTCAAAAATTGGGGTATGACAGTATGTTGGCACATGTTTATATGATATAAAATATATTTAAGAATACATATAAATTTTAAATCAATTATTTAATTGTAAAATGATAATAATTATATAAATTCAATTATATTAAATATGTATTGTATTGGTAGTGATTTGTAAGATGAAAAGTTAATTATTTATATTATTATTTATATCAAACATGCACAGAACTGTGTTAGTCAAATCATTTAAATGAGTATGATGGTCACAAGCTACTCATCCTAAGTTGGTATCCAGTAAACAATAACAATAAGGAAAATACTAAATGGCGCGAAGAACTTGTGCACAAGATATACTAAAACAAAAATTGACATTGTAGGGGTACTTTATTGTCCATTTTTTCTATACACCGGCATTTGTTCGGGGATAATGCATGGTCGATTTCCCCTTGCTACAGTTTCCTAACCAAATAGTTATCATAACGTTGAACATTGTTCTAACAGTAAGCGTTCAGGACGGGATCCTACACAATACTTGAACACAATCTGAGCAAGAAAGGAAATTTCTTAATTGCATATATTTGGTGAAAGTTGTCATACGTCAAAACCTACTTAAATAATGGCCTGGGAGTAAAAACAACACACAGGCTATAAAAAGATTGTAGTTGCAAGTGACTACTTACTTTTGTTAAAGGAAGGAAAAGGGGCTCTAACGCCATCCATTGCTGCCAAGACTGAGAAGATAAACGAATCCACAAATTAACCCAAATAAAACCACATTTCAAAGAGACCAAAAACAAATATTCACAAACCTGAAATGGCAGGTGTGAGTACACCATCACCAACAAGCATACACGTACCCATCATTCTAAGGAAAATCAAAAGCCTTCTTGCAACGAAGCTATTTTTCAACAACTTAGCAAGCCAAGTCTGTGATTCAGTAACCCTAGGTGAGTTCAAACCCACTTGTTTGGGAGAGAAGAACCCAATATTGAGATGTCTACAAGGTAAAGAATATAGAGCAAATGTCCCTCCTACAATGAAATAGAAATTCTTTATTATTAGTATATTTGGATTTGGATTTGGATTTGCTTTTGCTTTTGAAAGATTTAGAATTAATTCTTGAGTTGTAAAATTAATTTGGCATGATTTTGAGGTGTTTATTTTATTAAAAGTAGAATTGATTTTGTTTTCTAAATTGATTTTAGTTATAATATGTGATTTCTATCCCTAGAATTGATTGAGTGATTTTTATATTAAAAGTAAGTTTGAACTATAAATTTCACCGGGTTTAAAAATTAAAAACTATAAATCATAACTTCATATTAGAGTCAAATCCAAAAGCAAAATTAATTGTACTCGATGATAATTAAACATGTCAAATCAATTTTACACCTCTATAATCAATTTTAGTCACCTCTATAATCAATTCTAGTGGCCTCCAACCTGAAACTACAGAGCTATTAAAATGCAACATAAACCTAGTTGTAACACAAAACTGACAAATACAGCTGACACAACAAAACATAAATTAATTGTAACTTTTATGAATTCCACAAAAGTTTTTTGTTTTATCTCAATTAAGTTTAATTGGTTTACAATTTTTCTTTATCTAAACTTTGTTATCGTTATTTTGTAAGCGGGTTTGAGTACCCCTAATACTGACAATAATATAATCATTTCTTATAAAAAATAAAAATAAAACAAGACATAACACTAAAATAAGCATAAATTAATTAGATCACACAAAAATCTTGATGCCACATAGGCCACAACACCAATAATCAGACCCGAAAAGTCAAAGTGTCTTAAAAAAATATATTTCATTGTTTCAATTTCAAGACTTATGAAAAGTCTTTAAAAAAAATAATTGTTTTTTAAATGTACCTTTCACATCTTTGGATATTTTTGTATGTATTGAAAGAATATTATTAATGAAAAATTAAATACACTAATTTTTATTAAAATATTCTGATATATGTGGCGATTTTGATATCCTATGTTTTTAATATTATCAAAGTCGGAGTCTTCATATCATATCGTGTTGTGGTGTTCGTGTCTGAGTATGTGTTTCATAAGTTAAAGGTAAGTGAGGTAAGCTACCTTCGCCATGATCATCAGCTTTGATGGCAATGTTAGCGTACTTAACAAGACCAATGAGAGTGAGGCTCCAGAACATAATACTATAAAGTCCCAAATAGTCCTCTTCAGTTGGAGAACTCAGATGCATTGAAGGGTAAACGAAAAGCGGATTAGTGACGAGAGCTCCGAAAACCACACCTAAACTCTTGTATGCAAGGACTATATTGCTCTGTTTCCCCTTTCCCTGCAATGCATTGTTTGAATGATTCATAGTAATAATAGGCTAGAAAAAAAAAGCTAAGTAAATGAATACGAACCTGTTATTGAATACATGGATAAGGACCAGGAACGTTGAGGACAGCATCGTTTGAGGAAGGAGGATTGAGATTATGGTCATCCATGGAGCCAAACTCAGAAAACTAAACGAAGACTAAACTTAGTAGTCACCAAACACTACTCACTCTTCTCCAAGTGAATATAGCAATGCAACTATTCCAACTCCAATAACTCAGTATATATAGGACTTCATTTGTTGCCCACCCATCTATATAATATATTAAATTTATTTCCAATACTATTTTAAGGTCATTCCGTACACCTAAATTCACTGTTCATGATATACATCATAAATAGTATACAGTGACATGAAAAGTTGAATGAATATTGCCCTTGAACCATACATGAATTGTAGTAATACAAAATTGATTAATTGAATTTAAATAGATGTTAAATATAATTTATAGTTTAGTTAATAAATATATAGATATTAAAAATAATTTATTGTTCTAAAATCAATTTGATTAATAAAGTGGAAGGTTTTGATTAATGAAATATTGAATTAGGTTAATAAACTTTTAGATATTAAAAATAATTTTTAATAATAATATAAAATTAATTAATAAAATTTAAAATGTTGGTTAATAAATGACAAAGTTGATTAATAAACGCTTAGATATTAAAGTAATTTTTAATAGTATAAATAATGAAGGGAAAAATATTGATTAATTGAATAATAAAGTTAATTACTTACACAATTTTTATATCGATCTTCTTTAATTAAAAAAAATTAATAAAAATTATTTTTTTAAAACAAATTATTAATTTTTTAATAAAAAATGTTCATCTTAATGGTGACCACTAAATAAGATGTAGTATATCTTTTAATATAAGAATATCCATTTTTTAAAATTTAATCCACCTTAGAATATTTGTAATTGCGCATACTAATATATTAAATTCAATGTATGGAATATTGTAACATCACATCATCAATTATAATAAAATACTAATATATTAAATTCAACGTATGGAATATTGTAACATCACATCATCAATTATAACAGAAATTTATCAATAAAGCATATTGGATATGTATGTTGGCACATGTTTATATGATATAAAATATATTTAAGAATACATATAAATTTTAAATCAATTATTTAATTGTAAAATGATAATAATTATATAAATTCAATTATATTAAATATGTATTGTATTGGTAGTGATTTGTAAGATGAAAAGTTATTAATTATTTATATTATTATTTATATCAAACATGCACAGAACTGTGTTAGTCAAATCATTTAAATGAGTATGATGGTCACAAGCTACTCATCCTAAGTTGGTATCCAGTAAACAATAACAATAAGGAAAATACTAAATGGCGCGAAGAACTTGTGCACAAGATATACTAAAACAAAAATTGACATTGTAGGGGTACTTTATTGTCCATTTTTTCTATACACCGGCATTTGTTCGGGGATAATGCATGGTCGATTTCCCCTTGCTACAGTTTCCTAACCAAATAGTTATCATAACGTTGAACATTGTTCTAACAGTAAGCGTTCAGGACGGGATCCTACACAATACTTGAACACAATCTGAGCAAGAAAGGAAATTTCTTAATTGCATATATTTGGTGAAAGTTGTCATACGTCAAAACCTACTTAAATAATGGCCTGGGAGTAAAAACAACACACAGGCTATAAAAAGATTGTAGTTGCAAGTGAATACTTACTTTTGTTAAAGGAAGGAAAAGGGGCTCTAACGCCATCCATTGCTGCCAAGACTGAGAAGATAAACGAATCCACAAATTAACCCAAATAAAACCACATTTCAAAGAGACCAAAAACAAATATTCACAAACCTGAAATGGCAGGTGTGAGTACACCATCACCAACAAGCATACACGTACCCATCATTCTAAGGAAAATCAAAAGCCTTCTTGCAACGAAGCTATTTTTCAACAACTTAGCAAGCCAAGTCTGTGATTCAATAACCCTAGGTGAGTTCAAACCCACCTGTTTGGGAGAGAAGAACCCAATATTGAGATGTCTACAAAGTAAAGAATATAGAGCAAATGTCCCTCCTACAATGAAATAGAAATTCTTTATTATTAGTATATTTGGATTTGGATTTGGATTTGGATTTGGATTTGCTTTTGCTTTTGAAAGATTTAGAATTAATTCTTGAGTTGTAAAATTAATTTGGCATGATTTTGAGGTGTTTATTTTATTAAAAGTAGAATTGATTTTGTTTTCTAAATTGATTTTAGTTATAACATCAAAACTTTGTTATCGTTATTTTGTAAGCGGGTTTGAGTACCCCTAATACTGACAATAATATAATCATTTCTTATAAAAAAATAAAAATAAAACAGGACATAACACTAAAATAAGCATAAATTAATTAGATCAAACAAAAATCTTGATGCCACATAGGCCACAACACCAATAATCAGACCCGAAAAGTCAAAGTGTCTTAAAAAAATATATTTCATTGTTTCAATTTCAAGACTTATGAAAAGTCTTTAAAAAAAATAATTGTTTTTTAAATGTACCTTTCACATCTTTGGATATTTTTGTATGTATTGAAAGAATATTATTAATGAAAAATTAAATACACTAATTTTTATTAAAATATTTTGATATATGTGGCGATTTTGATATCCTATGTTTTTAATATTATCAAAGTCGGAGTCTTCATATCATATCGTGTTGTGGTGTTCGTGTCTGAGTATGTGTTTCATAAGTTAAAGGTAAGTGAGGTAAGCTACCTTCGCCATGATCATCAGCTTTGATGGCAATGTTAGCGTACTTAACAAGACCAATGAGAGTGAGGCTCCAGAACATAATACTATAAAGTCCCAAATAGTCCTCTTCAGTTGGAGAACTCAGATGCATTGAAGGGTAAACGAAAAGCGGATTAGTGACGAGAGCTCCGAAAACCACACCTAAACTCTTGTATGCAAGGACTATATTGCCCTGTTTCCCCTTTCCCTGCAATGCATTGTTTGAATGATTCATAGTAATAATAGGCTAGAAAAAAAAAAGCTAAGTAAATGAATACGAACCTGTTGTTGAATACATGGATAAGGACCAGGAACGTTGAGGACAGCATCGTTTGAGGAAGGAGGATTGAGATTATGGTCATCCATGGAGCCAAACTCAGAAAACTAAACGAAGACTAAACTTAGTAGTCACCAAACACTACTCACTCTTCTCCAAGTGAATATAGCAATGCAACTATTCCAACTCCAATAACTCAGTATATATAGGACTTCATTTGTTGCCCACCCATCTATATAATATATTAAATTTATTTCTAATACTATTTTAAGGTCATTCTGTACACCTAAATTCACTGTTCATGATATACATCATAAATAGTATACAGTGACATGAAAAGTTGTATGAATATTGCCCTTGAACCATACATGAATTGTAGTAATACAAAATTGATTAATTGAATTTAAATAGATGTTAAATATAATTTATAGTTTAGTTAATAAATATATAGATATTAAAAATAATTTATTGTTCTAAAATCAATTTGATTAATAAAGTGGAAGGTTTTGATTAATGAAATATTGAATTAGGTTAATAAACTATTAGATATTAAAAATAATTTTTAATAATAAAATAAAATTAATTAATAAAATTTAAAATGTTGGTTAATAAATGACAAAGTTGATTAATAAACGCTTAGATATTAAAGTAATTTTTAATAGTATAAATAATGAAGGGAAAAATATTGATTAATTGAATAATAAAGTTAATTACTTACACAATTTTTATATCGATCTTCTTTAATTAAAAAAATTAATAAAAATTATTTTTTTAAAACAAATTATTAATTTTTTAATAAAAAATGTTCATCTTAATGGTGACCACTAAATAAGATGTAGTATATCTTTTAATATAAGAATATCCATTTTTTAAAATTTAATCCACCTTAGAATATTTGTAATTGCGCATACTAATATATTAAATTCAATGTATGGAATATTGTAACATCACATCATCAATTATAATAAAATACTAATATATTAAATTCAATGTATGGAATATTGTAACATCACATCATCAATTATAACAGAAATTTATCAATAAAGCATATTGGATATGTATGTTGGCACATGTTTATATGATATAAAATATATTTAAGAATACATATAAATTTTAAATCAATTATTTAATTGTAAAATGATAATAATTATATAAATTCAATTATATTAAATATGTATTGTATTGGTAGTGATTTGTAAGATGAAAAGTTAATTATTTATATTATTATTTATATCAAACATGCACAGAACTGTGTTAGTCAAATCATTTAAATGAGTATGATGGTCACAAGCTACTCATCCTAAGTTGGTATCCAGTAAACAATAACAATAAGGAAAATACTAAATGGCGCGAAGAACTTGTGCACAAGATATACTAAAACAAAAATTGACATTGTAGGGGTACTTTATTGTCCATTTTTTCTATACACCGGCATTTGTTCGGGGATAATGCATGGTCGATTTCCCCTTGCTACAGTTTCCTAACCAAATAGTTATCATAACGTTGAACATTGTTCTAACAGTAAGCGTTCAGGACGGGATCCTACACAATACTTGAACACAATCTGAGCAAGAAAGGAAATTTCTTAATTGCATATATTTGGTGAAAGTTGTCATACGTCAAAACCTACTTAAATAATGGCCTGGGAGTAAAAACAACACACAGGCTATAAAAAGATTGTAGTTGCAAGTGAATACTTACTTTTGTTAAAGGAAGGAAAAGGGGCTCTAACGCCATCCATTGCTGCCAAGACTGAGAAGATAAACGAATCCACAAATTAACCCAAATAAAACCACATTTCAAAGAGACCAAAAACAAATATTCACAAACCTGAAATGGCAGGTGTGAGTACACCATCACCAACAAGCATACACGTACCCATCATTCTAAGGAAAAGCAAAAGCCTTCTTGCAACGAAGCTATTTTTCAACAACTTAGCAAGCCAAGTCTGTGATTCAGTAACCCTAGGTGAGTTCAAACCCACCTGTTTGGGAGAGAAGAACCCAATATTGAGATGTCTACAAAGTAAAGAATATAGAGCAAATGTCCCTCCTACAATGAAATAGAAATTCTTTATTATTAGTATATTTGGATTTGGATTTGGATTTGGATTTGCTTTTGCTTTTGAAAGATTTAGAATTAATTCTTGAGTTGTAAAATTAATTTGGCATGATTTTGAGGTGTTTATTTTATTAAAAGTAGAATTGATTTTGTTTTCTAAATTGATTTTAGTTATAATATGTGATTTCTATCCCTAGAATTGATTGAGTGATTTTTATATTAAAAGTAAGTTTGAACTATAAATTTCACCGGGTTTAAAAATGAAAAACTATAAATCATAACTTCATATTAGAATCAAATCCAAAAGCAAAATTAATTGTACTCGATGATAATTAAACATGTCAAATCAATTTTACACCTCTATAATCAATTTTAGTCACCTCTATAATCAATTCTAGTGGCCTCCAACCTGAAACTACAGAGTTATTAAAATGCAACATAAACCTAGTTGTAACACAAAACTGACAAATACAGCTGACACAACAAAACATAAATTAATTGTAACTTTTATGAATTCCACAAAAGTTTTTTGTTTTATCTCAATTAAGTTTAATTGGTTTACAATTTTTCTTTATCTAAACTTTGTTATCGTTATTTTGTAAGCGGGTTTGAGTACCCCTAATACTGACATTAATATAATCATTTCTTATAAAAAAATAAAAATAAAACAGGACATAACACTAAAATAAGCATAAATTAATTAGATCAAACAAAAATGTTGATGCCACATAGGCCACAACACCAATAATCAGACCCGAAAAGTCAAAGTGTCTTAAAAAATATATTTCATTGTTTCAATTTCAAGACTTATGAAAAGTCTTTAAAAAAAATAATTGTTTTTTAAATGTACCTTTCACATCTTTGGATATTTTTGTATGTATTGAAAGAATATTATTAATGAAAAATTAAATACACTAATTTTTATTAAAATATTTTGATATATGTGGCGATTTTGATATCCTATGTTTTTAATATTATCAAAGTCGGAGTCTTCATATCATATCGTGTTGTGGTGTTCGTGTCTGAGTATGTGTTTCATAAGTTAAAGGTAAGTGAGGTAAGCTACCTTCGCCATGATCATCAGCTTTGATGGCAATGTTAGCGTACTTAACAAGACCAATGAGAGTGAGGCTCCAGAACATAATACTATAAAGTCTCAAATAGTCCTCTTTAGTTGGAGAACTCAGATGCATTGAAGGGTAAACGAAAAGCGGATTAGTGACGAGAGCTCCGAAAACCACACCTAAACTCTTGTATGCAAGGACTATATTGCCCTGTTTCCCCTTTCCCTGCAATGCATTGTTTGAATGATTCATAGTAATAATAGGCTAGAAAAAAAAAAGCTAAGTAAATGAATACGAACCTGTTGTTGAATACATGGATAAGGACCAGGAACGTTGAGGACAGCATCGTTTGAGGAAGGAGGATTGAGATTATGGTCATCCATGGAGCCAAACTCAGAAAACTAAACGAAGACTAAACTTAGTAGTCACCAAACACTACTCACTCTTCTCCAAGTGAATATAGCAATGCAACTATTCCAACTCCAATAACTCAGTATATATAGGACTTCATTTGTTGCCCACCCATCTATATAATATATTAAATTTATTTCCAATACTATTTTAAGGTCATTCCGTACACCTAAATTCACTGTTCATGATATACATCATAAATAGTATACAGTGACATGAAAAGTTGTATGAATATTGCCCTTGAACCATACATGAATTGTAGTAATACAAAATTGATTAATTGAATTTAAATAGATGTTAAATATAATTTATAGTTTAGTTAATAAATATATAGATATTAAAAATAATTTATTGTTCTAAAATCAATTTGATTAATAAAGTGGAAGGTTTTGATTAATGAAATATTGAATTAGGTTAATAAACTATTAGATATTAAAAATAATTTTTAATAATAAAATAAAATTAATTAATAAAATTTAAAATGTTGGTTAATAAATGACAAAGTTGATTAATAAACGCTTAGATATTAAAGTAATTTTTAATAGTATAAATAATGAAGGGAAAAATATTGATTAATTGAATAATAAAGTTAATTACTTACACAATTTTTATATCGATCTTCTTTAATTAAAAAAATTAATAAAAATTATTTTTTTAAAACAAATTATTAATTTTTTAATAAAAAATGTTCATCTTAATGGTGACCACTAAATAAGATGTAGTATATCTTTTAATATAAGAATATCAATTTTTTAAAATTTAATCCACCTTAGAATATTTGTAATTGCGTATACTAATATATTAAATTCAATGTATGGAATATTGTAACATCACATCATCAATTATAATAAAATACTAATATATTAAATTCAATGTATGGAATATTGTAACATCACATCATCAATTATAACAGAAATTTATCAATAAAGCATATTGGATATGTATGTTGGCACATGTTTATATGATATAAAATATATTTAAGAATACATATAAATTTTAAATCAATTATTTAATTGTAAAATGATAATAATTATATAAATTCAATTATATTAAATATGTATTGTATTGGTAGTGATTTGTAAGATGAAAAGTTAATTATTTATATTATTATTTATATCAAACATGCACAGAACTGTGTTAGTCAAATCATTTAAATGAGTATGATGGTCACAAGCTACTCATCCTAAGTTGGTATCCAGTAAACAATAACAATAAGGAAAATACTAAATGGCGCGAAGAACTTGTGCACAAGATATACTAAAACAAAAATTGACATTGTAGGGGTACTTTATTGTCCATTTTTTCTATACACCGGCATTTGTTCGGGGATAATGCATGGTCGATTTCCCCTTGCTACAGTTTCCTAACCAAATAGTTATCATAACGTTGAACATTGTTCTAACAGTAAGCGTTCAGGACGGGATCCTACACAATACTTGAACACAATCTGAGCAAGAAAGGAAATTTCTTAATTGCATATATTTGGTGAAAGTTGTCATACGTCAAAACCTACTTAAATAATGGCCTGGGAGTAAAAACAACACACAGGCTATAAAAAGATTGTAGTTGCAAGTGAATACTTACTTTTGTTAAAGGAAGGAAAAGGGGCTCTAACGCCATCCATTGCTGCCAAGACTGAGAAGATAAACGAATCCACAAATTAACCCAAATAAAACCACATTTCAAAGAGACCAAAAACAAATATTCACAAACCTGAAATGGCAGGTGTGAGTACACCATCACCAACAAGCATACACGTACCCATCATTCTAAGGAAAAGCAAAAGCCTTCTTGCAACGAAGCTATTTTTCAACAACTTAGCAAGCCAAGTCTGTGATTCAGTAACCCTAGGTGAGTTCAAACCCACCTGTTTGGGAGAGAAGAACCCAATATTGAGATGTCTACAAAGTAAAGAATATAGAGCAAATGTCCCTCCTACAATGAAATAGAAATTCTTTATTATTAGTATATTTGGATTTGGATTTGGATTTGGATTTGCTTTTGCTTTTGAAAGATTTAGAATTAATTCTTGAGTTGTAAAATTAATTTGGCATGATTTTGAGGTGTTTATTTTATTAAAAGTAGAATTGATTTTGTTTTCTAAATTGATTTTAGTTATAATATGTGATTTCTATCCCTAGAATTGATTGAGTGATTTTTATATTAAAAGTAAGTTTGAACTATAAATTTCACCGGGTTTAAAAATGAAAAACTATAAATCATAACTTCATATTAGAATCAAATCCAAAAGCAAAATTAATTGTACTCGATGATAATTAAACATGTCAAATCAATTTTACACCTCTATAATCAATTTTATCAATTCTAGTGGCCTCCAACCTGAAACTACAGAGTTATTAAAATGCAACATAAACCTAGTTGTAACACAAAACTGACAAATACAGCTGACACAACAAAACATAAATTAATTGTAACTTTTATGAATTCCACAAAAGTTTTTTGTTTTATCTCAATTAAGTTTAATTGGTTTACAATTTTTCTTTATCTAAACTTTGTTATCGTTATTTTGTAAGCGGGTTTGAGTACCCCTAATACTGACATTAATATAATCATTTCTTATAAAAAAATAAAAATAAAACAGGACATAACACTAAAATAAGCATAAATTAATTAGATCAAACAAAAATGTTGATGCCACATAGGCCACAACACCAATAATCAGACCCGAAAAGTCAAAGTGTCTTAAAAAATATATTTCATTGTTTCAATTTCAAGACTTATGAAAAGTCTTTAAAAAAAATAATTGTTTTTTAAATGTACCTTTCACATCTTTGGATATTTTTGTATGTATTGAAAGAATATTATTAATGAAAAATTAAATACACTAATTTTTATTAAAATATTTTGATATATGTGGCGATTTTGATATCCTATGTTTTTAATATTATCAAAGTCGGAGTCTTCATATCATATCGTGTTGTGGTGTTCGTGTCTGAGTATGTGTTTCATAAGTTAAAGGTAAGTGAGGTAAGCTACCTTCGCCATGATCATCAGCTTTGATGGCAATGTTAGCGTACTTAACAAGACCAATGAGAGTGAGGCTCCAGAACATAATACTATAAAGTCTCAAATAGTCCTCTTTAGTTGGAGAACTCAGATGCATTGAAGGGTAAACGAAAAGCGGATTAGTGACGAGAGCTCCGAAAACCACACCTAAACTCTTGTATGCAAGGACTATATTGCCCTGTTTCCCCTTTCCCTGCAATGCATTGTTTGAATGATTCATAGTAATAATAGGCTAGAAAAAAAAAAGCTAAGTAAATGAATACGAACCTGTTGTTGAATACATGGATAAGGACCAGGAACGTTGAGGACAGCATCGTTTGAGGAAGGAGGATTGAGATTATGGTCATCCATGGAGCCAAACTCAGAAAACTAAACGAAGACTAAACTTAGTAGTCACCAAACACTACTCACTCTTCTCCAAGTGAATATAGCAATGCAACTATTCCAACTCCAATAACTCAGTATATATAGGACTTCATTTGTTGCCCACCCATCTATATAATATATTAAATTTATTTCCAATACTATTTTAAGGTCATTCCGTACACCTAAATTCACTGTTCATGATATACATCATAAATAGTATACAGTGACATGAAAAGTTGTATGAATATTGCCCTTGAACCATACATGAATTGTAGTAATATAAAATTGATTAATTGAATTTAAATAGATGTTAAATATAATTTATAGTTTAGTTAATAAATATATAGATATTAAAAATAATTTATTGTTCTAAAATCAATTTGATTAATAAAGTGGAAGGTTTTGATTAATGAAATATTGAATTAGGTTAATAAACTATTAGATATTAAAAATAATTTTTAATAATAAAATAAAATTAATTAATAAAATTTAAAATGTTGGTTAATAAATGACAAAGTTGATTAATAAACGCTTAGATATTAAAGTAATTTTTAATAGTATAAATAATGAAGGGAAAAATATTGATTAATTGAATAATAAAGTAAATTACTTACACAATTTTTATATCGATCTTCTTTAATTAAAAAAATTAATAAAAATTATTTTTTTAAAACAAATTATTAATTTTTTAATAAAAAATGTTCATCTTAATGGTGACCACTAAATAAGATGTAGTATATCTTTTAATATAAGAATATCAATTTTTTAAAATTTAATCCACCTTAGAATATTTGTAATTGCGCATACTAATATATTAAATTCAATGTATGGAATATTGTAACATCACATCATCAATTATAATAAAATACTAATATATTAAATTCAATGTATGGAATATTGTAACATCACATCATCAATTATAACAGAAATTTATCAATAAAGCATATTGGATATGTATGTTGGCACATGTTTATATGATATAAAATATATTTAAGAATACATATAAATTTTAAATCAATTATTTAATTGTAAAATGATAATAATTATATAAATTCAATTATATTAAATATGTATTGTATTGGTAGTGATTTGTAAGATGAAAAGTTAATTATTTATATTATTATTTATATCAAACATGCACAGAACTGTGTTAGTCAAATCATTTAAATGAGTATGATGGTCACAAGCTACTCATCCTAAGTTGGTATCCAGTAAACAATAACAATAAGGAAAATACTAAATGGCGCGAAGAACTTGTGCACAAGATATACTAAAACAAAAATTGACATTGTAGGGGTACTTTATTGTCCATTTTTTCTATACACCGGCATTTGTTCGGGGATAATGCATGGTCGATTTCCCCTTGCTACAGTTTCCTAACCAAATAGTTATCATAACGTTGAACATTGTTCTAACAGTAAGCGTT